>NC_056746.1:420944337-421109337 GCF_019279795.1 Protopterus annectens
ATGTTTTTTAAATTTTTTTGCTTATTTTTTGGAAAAAATGTGCAGAACTATACATTTAAAACAAGTACTACCAAGTGGTGCTATACAAGGGATATAATTTAATTATTGTGTATTAAAATTTAATTATACAATCAGGAAGATGAATCAAAGAACTTTTACATGCTCCTAAAAATGTTCGCAAGGGACCTATGCTTTGAAAACAGCCCAGATATATTTTCTTTGAATGTGGGTTTCAATGCTGTTTCAGTGAATGTGAGTTTCAAAGGCAAAGAAGTTGTAATGTTAAGTCTGCTATATTGCTTTGTTTAGATTTAGCAAATGTCTGTTTAGCTTTAGCAAATGTCCATCAGTGTTTGTGCTATAAAATTTGAAATACAAGTTTTAAATTAACTCCAAACATCTGTAATCATTGTAGAAGTAAAGCATTAAACAGTATGCATACTAAGAATTTTGAACATTGTTTATGGCAACTGGGGAGAATTAGCCAAGTTTGGGACACGGAAATAGCTGAGTGGTGGTGGTGGGGGGCGGTTTGGGAGTTAATCCAAATGTAACGTATGTGTACCGCCACTGATAGGGGTCCGTCAAAATGTTTTCCTTTATAAAAGGGGTTCTCCAGCTTGCAAAGTTTCGGAACCACTGGAGCCTTAAATAAGGCTAGTCAGACCGATGGGCCTAGAATTACATTGGTCAGTGGAGGGTGGCTATAACATTTACCCATTCGTCAGGTACATTCCCGAAGGATGATTAGGATAGTTTTGGCTAGGTGGTAGCCTAAGCAAACCACTAGGCCGCAGATCTGTTGTTTGACACAGTGGAAGTTTTTTGGGGGGGTTTGAGTGGGAGGTTGAAACTTCACCAACATTAATGAAAGTGAGTTTGACCTATGTTGGTATAAAAGGACCAATGTCATAACATATGGAGGGAATTTGGAGCTGATTTTATTAGCCAAGATGATGTCTATGGATTATGTGTCTGTGTGGCTAGTACCATTTACAATGAGTTCAGCATTTGATAGGGTATTGCTGTGGCAGTGTGATTGTTATTGGTGTTAGTGGGTATCTTGTGCTTGTAGGCAATATTAGTGCTTCTAGGCAATATTAGTGCTTCTCATAGAATTCTTGAGATCCTTATTAATTTAATTAAGTTTTATTACCTGGGAGGGGACATTTATGTAAGGCTAGGAGCTTATACTTCTTGTTATATAAATTTGCTAATTCTGTTATCCCTCTAGATTAAACATTTGATTTATGTGTTATTTTGCGTATGAAGGAAGGGAATTGCTTTTTCTATACAGTGATATCATGGGTCATAAAATTCCTTTGGGAGAGCTGGGGTGTCAGTGTTCAGTGATTTGAGGAAAGTGGACCATTTTTTTGTTTTGTTTTTTGAAAAGGTCCATAAAATCAAATTGGTTTTGATGAAGTACCTGTGTGTAGATGAATTACTGGAACAGGTACCTAAACAGGCTAGTCTTGAGGCAGAGAGTTATGGCTTATGTTCTGATATAAATCAGAAAGGGGATACTTTGGGGGCTGAGCAGAGGACATGGAAGTTATTTAAGGCAAGGTCTAGAGGTTTTGGTGTCTAATTGGCAGATTAACTATTTGGCCCAGAAATATAAAGTTGATGTCAAGAAAGGCTGGCATGTAATATGTGTTGAATGTGCAGATAGTCCAGTTAATATTTGAGTAAAGTCTTCTAATGAAAAGGTATTTGGTTTGACCTCCAGCTGAGGAAACTGGTTTATGTATTCACTATGCTCCTCAGGGGACATAGAGGGACACCTTCTGAGATCAGCACCTTTGCGTCTATCAGTCGAGCATACATGTCCAGCATGGGCTTCAGCTACAAACCTTGACATGGAGATAAAGTCTGCAGAGTCTGCACCCTTGATGTTGTCTTACCTTGTGTTATCACAGTGTCAATGCAGTCTGCTTCAGGGGACTCTCTGGCCTCAGGGGTTTGGGTTCAGTCAAACAGCAAAGGTGTCTACGCAGACATTTTTAGGATCAGAGTTGTGGTTTCCCTTCCTGGCCTTTGGTTGAATGGCTTTGCAATCCTGATAAGTTTAGGTCATTGAGATCAGGGTTAGGGTTAATCTCCTCAGTCCTGATTCAGGCTCTAGTCTCTACTATTCAGAGTCTGTTCTGCTGGTTATGGGCTTTTGTCAGCTGCAGCCTCAGTTAGTGATGCTGACTCCAATGCATTTGCTCCCCTCAGAGCATGCATTGCCTGTAGCTTTAATTTAAGAAACTCATTTGTCTGGAGCTATGATTAACCTTAATCTTATACATCAGAACAGTAGGACTAGTAGGCCTTTGTGGGATTCCTCTTGTGCATGTACATCATGGCAGTCAGCTGTTTCCTCCATGGACCCAATACCTCAGAGGGCAAGCAGGAAGCAACAGTGTAAGAAGAGGAACTTGGGGTTCCCTTCTGGAGTCTCCCACACGACATTGATGAACATGACACAAATGCCCCTTCATATCTGGGGATTACTCCAGGTTTGCAAAGATCTGAAAAATGATAAACTAGAAGTGGGTTGGCTCACAGACCCCCATGACCTTTTCTTAGCACATCCCATAACACGCCTTCTAATTACCCCTGATTTTCTCCTGGGTGGTCCCTTACTCCACAAGAGAGTACAGCTGGTGGTGCAGAGAGCATAGGCACAACCTGATGTTGGTTCCTGTCATGAGGAGACCAGGTAATAATCACTGGCCACTCAAGTACTGTTTTTTTTTTGCTGGATAGAGACACCTAAACCAGACTTCACTGTTTCAGTGGTAACCATTAAAGTGGCTTACAGTACAGACCCCTGGTATCCATCCTCTAGATAAGCATGGAAAACGTGTTTGCGTTGGCATACTTTACTCTGAGTGTATTTAACTGCAAGGTATATATTTTCCAGTAAGTGTAAGTTGACAAAAGTGAGCCAGTCATCATTGGGTTTGCCAGATGGAGAGTCAAAATGTATTTTGCAGTCTCAGTTAATGACCATGCTATTGGTAAATCTCACCATCTGCCATGCTAAAAATTTAGTAGATGGTGTAGAAACAGCACCTTGTTGTTGCCAATTTTGCTAAAGCTACTAAAGTGACCTTTATTAAAGTTACATTTGATAAGTCTGCACTTTTTGGTATCTCAGTCAACGTTTGTAGATAAGTACTAGATACTCAGTCTGCAGATCATCGATACATATTCCAAAAAAAAAAAAAACATTCATATGCTCCTTCCGGCCTCAAGAACGGCAGTGTATGATAGACTGGGGAAGAACACAAGTCTTCTCATCCAGTTTTATAGATTTACATTTAAGGTGGCAAAGATGCTTCTCTGCTTGACAGTTAATGACAGTTTGTCCCAAAGGTGGGGATAAACTGGGATGTGAATCTAACACCTTTCAACTGGTATTTGAGGAGCCGTGTGTTCTGAGAAGGAATAGGAAATCAAAAAGTTATTGCTCTCTTTTATGGCTTGAAAAGCTAGAAACAAATCCCCACAGACAAGTATATAAGAAAACAAATATAGAATGAAGGTTGACATTCTGTCCTGATAACAAAGATTTTTGAGGTCACTGATCTTTTTAGTTGGGAACCTCTGAGGTCTCTCAAGTTGAATAACACATCTAGATGAATACATACCAAAAGGGGCATTATATTTAGTTCTGATGAGATGTAAATATAGGGGCATTGCCTTTGGAGACTGGATATGAATTATATGAGGTTTTCCAAAGTACTGTGCAGACCTTATAGTCTAAAGATAGGGAATTATCAAAAATACCGCCTAGATCTCATACAACAGTATCTGGAAGGGTGCATCAACTATATGGTACTGGAAAATGTTTTGTTTTGTTTGCCAAAGCTAGCTATAATACATGTTTTCACATTTAATTTGGGACCATTGTCCTTGTAGCAGTTGTTAACATGGTCTAACACATGAAGGAGCAAATGTGAGTCATTGGACTTTCGACTATCAACTCCCAATTTACAGTCATCTGAAAACTTGGGGTAATCATAAGCCAAGAGTTTTGGCCTGAAGGTCTGAGAAATAAATGTCAAATAGGTGAGCAGCCGAAACTGAGCACTGTGTTTCACCACTGGTAACTTTTTACTTTCAGAAATGGAACCTATAACTATAACCACAAGGGATCCTCAGACAACCTGCTAATCTCTACTCCATAACATAAGGATTTATATTTGGATTCATTAGTTTGTCAATGGCTATATTTGTGAGGATAGGATCAAGTGTATTGGGGCTTATAGTAAGAAGGTTAACTAACTGTATAAAAGACAAGAATTTTTCCATAATGTTTTACAAACTGGTTTTGGATTTCATGGAGTTTGAAATCCAGACATCTTGCTCTATAAGGTCCTACTTCAGGGCTCCCCCTGTTAAAAGGGAGCCTTTTCCTGTGGGCTGCTCAGATTCCTCTGACTCAGAGGTGGAGGAGCTGGACTAATAGACCAGCTTTCCCCAGCCAACTTAATGGATTTTAATTTTGTAGACACCCGTTCCTCAACCTCTCTCCACCTGAAGGTTTATCTTTTGGAGATTCTCTTCACAGGATGAAGGATACTTTCAGTTACGAGTCTAAAGAGTTCTCTTAGGTCAATAACAGGTACAGACAAGTTTCTAATCTTGCCTGAATGTAGACGCATAGCTGTACTGCCAATCCTTGAAATTCTGGATGGTGCTTTTAATTTTAACACAACTGTAGCCTGATTTCCCCCCCCTCCTGCTTCAAGAAGCCAGACTGCTTCTATATGTTCCATGATTCTCACCAACACCTCTACAAGAATCTAATGGCAAATCCAGCAGCAGTGTACTTGAATTCTAGCAATCCAGGATCTGATCCAATTCCAAATGATAGGGAAGTTGCAAACTGTCTCTAAAGGTGGATTTGAGGGCCTCATGGCCAGGTCACCCACATGGAGCAGTCATGAACTCTTCTTAGCACTTCCTTTCCTCCTCCTCCCCAAACATCCCTCCTCTACCACACCTAAACATAATAGGAAACAGACTAGTCTTTTTTTGTTTTTTTGCAGATCAGTGGGAAGTTATTACTCACACAGTTCATAAAGTCAGACTATATCTTAAGAGACACCAAGATTCCTATTTATTCCCTTCCTATGCAGTTAACAATTGCACCTGATCCTGTAATGGATGGAAAGTCTCCTGGCACAGTGTCATAGTAGAACTTGTACTGAAGAGAGTCAAAGGAACAGGATTTTGCTCAAGGCTCTTTCAACCATCCATCCATTCAGAACCCCCCCCCCCAGTTTTGCACATGGGATCAGGGTGCCGCTTTGCCAGTGATAATGATCTAGAGAAGAGGTTTACACCACCAGGTGACTAGCCCTGCCGCGGTTAAGTAGAACATGTATTTAGTCAAAATTAGTCCCTAATTAATTGTTAGACAGGTAGCAGTCCCCCATAGGAAACTTATACAATTAATAAAACAAAACTGGTTTCTTAAAGAAAAAATTACCACTTTTAGTCAGGAATTAAATATACTTTTTTTCTTAAAAGCAACAATTTGTGTTTAGAAGGGTTCCCCAATCGGGACTTGCCTGCCAGAAATGAAGCTCTTAGCAGACTGCACCGCTAGTTAAGCCCAAGTGGTGGTGCTTCTAGAGACTGCAAGAAAGTACTGAAGAAATTCTTCATTGTGGCTGCTGATGTCCCTCCTTGGGCTAGCAAATCAGCCATCAGATCAAAGGTGTGGGAGGAACCATAATTTTGTGAAGCTGACCTGCGGTTGATTCCTAGCTAAGGAAACAACCCATAAAGTCTAAAGGCTATTGCAGCAGTGGGAATGATGACCATCAAGAACTTTTTATTTGATCAAAAAAAAAAAAAGGCTGTTGGAGACCCATACTAGGGCTGGCACTACAAGTGTGTAATTGTTAGTTCCCAAAATTCAAAATGCTGACCCTACAAAAATATTTGCTCCTGATTTTAACCAGAGCCCTACTGGTGACCTTAACTCTGAAATATGTGAGTCTGTATATCCCTATAACAGACAAGTTGGCAGTTCCTACATTTTGAGGCTGATGCTTCTCATTTTCAATTTACATTCTTACCCTTTTGCTTGTCTACTGCACACTAGTATCTAGCTCCAATAATTGTTTTTTGTAGGATGAAGAGCATCCCGTCTATCCATACCTGAATTATTGTTTGTTTTTTTTCTCTATCAGAGATTGAGGGCTCTAGAAATTTCTATGACATGCTTCCAGAGAATAGGATTAACTCTGAACATACAAAAATCACAGCTCGTCCCAACGAAACAAGTTGCTTTCCTGGGGAACATTCTGGACAAGCAGAAGGCATTTCTACCCCCATACAAGATCCTGTTCCTCTATCGATATTTCACCATGATATGGATTTCCAAGATAATTGCTGACTGAGAAATATATTGATCAAGGCACTCTCAGTGTGAAAACTGAGAAATTATTAAAAAGAGGTGGCAAAAGTTATCATTTTGGGAAAATCACTTTACTGGTTAGTAATTACACTGCATGAAGGCCAGCAAAGAAAAAAGTAGGTAAAAGTAAGAGAAAATCAACCAAAAAGGGTAAGAAACAGCTCTGGTCACAGCTGTCCAGAAAAAAAAAAGCAATTCAGAATTCAGATTTAGCAGAAGAGTTGACTTTCAGTAATGTAGAAGAAATAATCAAATACACTCAGAGGTATTTAAAGTTAGTGAAATATCAAAGAATACATGAAGGCAAATAAAAATACTGGAAAAAATAGAAGAAGCTTTAAATATAGGAGAAATACTTAAAAGTTATTACTGAATTTGTGTCTTTGATTCTGACTTTTGAGCTAAGAATATGAGAAGACAAAGTTGAGCTGCACTTTATGGTTTGACAGCAAGGAGCTGAGATACATTTCTGGGCCTTTTTTATGAATTAAAAGTGTATAAGACTGATATTAAATCTGTTTCCGATTTTGTATGTTTGCCCATGATTCTTGAACAAAGAGATTTGGAGGTGCAATGCGTTACTATATGGTTCTCACAAAAGTGAGCTGAAATATATTTCTAGGTCAAGTATGTATTTGTTCATTTATTTGATTGCAAGCAACTGATGTATACATCATCATACAAGTAACTGTAATTGATGGTCACATATGTGTGTAAATGTACATACATGCTTAGTTCCCACATTCCAGAGTAGTTGTGGTGTAAGGGAAGAGATATCCATTGTAGTAAACAGGGGCATCTTCATATGACAGATACTTTTTGGATATGATCCTTGGTTTCTTTGTTTTGTTGAACACTGTATATTATTTAGCTGGGAATAAATTGGATAGCATGAAGTCTGCAAGTCTAATATTAATGTTTTACCTGTGACTATATTTTTAGTTTACCTTCTTTTGCAGGCACATAGGTATGAAATGCACTGCATTTGGGTTATAACACTTTGGAACTCATTGCAGATGAGTAACATTATGAGCTGTTAATGAAATGCTCTCTGTAGTACAGGGTTTGAGTCCCTCAGCCTTCATTTATCTTATTTGTGACTCTAACCAGGTCATATCACCAGACATTTTTCCTGCTTGATCCTGAAAAGAGACACTTGTGCCCATTGGGTTCTCTCAGAATGTTAGCAAATGTGTTACATGTTGATCTTTTGAATTCCTGCACTCTTGACATAGCTGATAATTAGTGCTTCAGTATATGCTATTTGACTATGGATGCCAGCAGGTCTCTTGTAGTTTATTTTGCTGTCAAATACATTCTAGGTACGTGAAAGTTTCAAGGGAAAAAAAGTTTACTTTTTTAATACGTTCTAGCGCCTCGGCATATACTGCCTTCAATGGAATCAAAATCAAATTCAGAATCAAAAATCGAAATTCAATTCCATTGAAGGCAATATATGTCAAGGTGCTAGAACGTATTAAATATGTTTTTCTATCCTGGACTAGATTGTTGTATTTGCTCTATATTTCTACAGCTTGTGTGGTTTGAGAAAAAAAGTTTACTATTACTCATGCTAAGTCTTTTTTCAATTTGTGAATATTTTGCATTTCTTAGCAAATGGCTTAACAGTGTTTTTTGTTGTAAAATTTGAAATAAGTTTTATATTAAAGTCAAATCTCTGATCACTGTGAAAGAGGTGCAGGTTGCTGTTCTTGAATTTGTGTTCTGAGGTTATTTTTCTTTTTCCTGAGACACAAATGTCTTTGTTACATTCTGCAAACTCTGTTATATTGTTAGCTACTGACTTGATTTATTGCATTGTAGAATACTAAAACTTCACCCAAACTGTAATCCTTGAGCATGACAAAATTAGTTTTTCTCTGTGTTATGTGTATAGAAAGGATATGCAAAATATGTAAACGCATATGTGGCATTGTTTTTTTTTTTCATTTGGAAATGGCCTTTCTTGTTTAAGAATAGATTGCAGGTCGGTTGTTACCATGCATGCTATACTTTATTTATTATCTTTTTGTGGTCTTCAGATATCCGACATGCTCCACCAGCTAGCTGTTATGCCTCTGTTAAGAAAGGAAACCTGTAACTATTACAGCCTAAGCACATAATGACATATAGCAATTGAAGTTCATAAATAACATTTCATGAAAACTAGACTAGTATCAATAAAAATCAGAAAATTAAAATGGCAGACACTAATTCGTTATGCATTCAGAATTCATTTTTTTTGAGTGTTTGTAAAATAAGTAAAAATTCACAGAATATAAGAAGGAAGTAGTGGAGACTAAAAGAAATAAAAGGTACTATATGCCAATATCATAGTTTCTATGCCAAGCCTAGTAGGTAAGTCTTAAGAGAATTCCAAAGAACAAAGGAATACTCGCCTGAGAACTAAGCAAACCCTTGTAGCCTCCGATAACCCCAGAGTGGAACAGCACAGAGAGCAACCAGGCTGATACCAAGCTAGCCACCTACCATCGCCAGCTTTTAAAGAATGAGGTAAGTTTCTGGTATGTTCCAGGATTCTGATGCCACACATGACTTCTAAATTATGCCTCTTGAATGTCCTTCCAAATCCATGCGTTAACTGTTTATTTTTAAAATAATTAATACACTCTAGAAATCTTATTTTCTTGTGCCTTTTCAAACTGTTAACTTCAGCAGTGTTTCAGTTTTCAGATGTGTTAAATCTATATGTACATTGTTAAATCTATATGTATATATGTAATACATGAAGTGCTGTTATGCTGAGAAATCCAAAGAATAAATTTATTGTGAAGTTCATGAATCGCAGTAGTTGCCATCTACTGTACATATGCATACATGTGAACCTTACAATATTGAATGTAAAAGGTGGTCTTGTGCTCACAGAAATGACCAGTAAAATTCAGAGAGGGAAAAAAGCAAGTCAGACTAGTTGTGAAGTCCATAAAATAAACTTCATGTACTACAAAAGATTTTGCTGTTTCTCCCATCTACAATAGAGAGCGTTCAAGGATTGATTTTAGCACTCTGTCATAAGGTTTTAGTAAGTTTTTATTTTATTTTATTTATGGTGCTTATAAATCTGTAACTATATCCTGTATCTCTGCCAGGGAAAGGAAATCATGTTGTTACTTATTCATTCCTCAGTCCCCATCCCTGCTGGAAGGAGTTAAGTATGCATTGGATGCTGCAGAAGATACCAGTCAAGATGAGTACCTTTTGAGAATGTAACCCTCCTCCCCCTCTCTTACCTTGGATGTCTAAAGATTTAGCTAGCAGTGAATGTTTGTCATACTGTTCCACAAATTAAATATCTTAGTGACAGTTGATTAGCAGAGACCATCTCTTTAAGACAAACACAATGAACAATGCTTCTGGCATTGATGTGGGAATTAATGTCCTCCACAGCTTGTGATCCCTGTATGGCTCTACTTTCTTACTCTACCTTTGATGTCGTCAGACTTCATAAAAAGGCATAAAAATATTTAAAGATTTATTGAAGAACCATTTATTTTTTGCTGAATGGTCTTGACAAATTTGTCATCACCGTAACAACTCATTATTTTGAAAATCTGTAGTGCTAATAACTTAAACTGATGCTATATAGCCCTGAAGAGTATATACATCACATTCAACTCTTTTAGGAGGTTCATTTATTATGCTAATATAATCTGAAATTTTTAACCCGTTGATAGAACCATCAAAGTAGTTCTTAATCGTCTATAACATTTTGTTATTAACAATATTTAAGGAAGAATTGATGCCATATATTCCATAAATGTGAGAAAATTATTAAATACAGGGAAGAATTTCAGAGATTTATGATAACCTTGATAGATGCATAATTACTGATTCTGATACATATTAAAGTCAAACAATATTTCTTACTGTGGTTACTTGGGATTACAGAAAAGGTTATTGCTATGAATTGGGAATTAATCTCCATCAAATTTTAAAGAGTTTATCAGTCTTGCTACTTTTGTTTTCCAAAGAGAAATCGCTATCATTTCAATGAGATCAAATTGCAAAAGTTTCATTTGTAAACATTGCCACAATATGAAAACATTACTTGAGAAATGTAATTGTTAGTCAGCTATGATTTTAATGGAAAAATAATTACAAGCTAAATTATAAATATGTTAATCTTATTTATATATGTAAATATTGTAAATACTTTTTATCTATTTTACATTTTGTGAAAAATGGTTATAAAAAATTGTGTATATATATATATATATATATATATATATATATATATATATATATACACACACACACACACACACACACACATATACATATATATATATATATATATATATATATATATATATATATATATAAAATATAGATGAACAAGTGTCACTACCCTCCCCACAAACTTAATTCACTGACTTGTTCTCACATTCTTCCAGGACAAAAATGCATTTCTCTTTAGAACTTGCAGTGATGGTGCTGAGTTAAGAGGCAATAGACAAGCTCTTTCTTGTAAGACATGTCTAAAATACAGTCAAAAGGGTGTAAGGGACATTTGTTTAATCTTGAAGACACTGTACAATTGTTTGTTTCTGGAACATATAGGTTAGGCAAATCTAATAAAAGAAATTGAGGAAAGTAAAAAAATGGTGGTCAATTTCTCAGTCTCTGACTGCAGAAGTAAGCATGGTGTTAAAGCAGCAACAGGAGGAAGTAAGGTAAATTCAGGAACTCGGTGAAAAAATTGACAAAAATGTATACAGAGATTGTAAGAATTGGAGACTCTCTATTAGAATACATTAAAAAGACAGACAAAAGAATAGAAGACGTGGAAGAAACACTCAGCACATTTCAATGAGTTAATAATCCTCAGAAAAGTGGAAAGAGAAGAAGGATGATCATTTAAATTAACTGGAAGTAGCTTACGAGGATATACAGGAGAGACTTCTTGAACTAGAAGATACAGCCAAATGAGAAAACTTAAGACTTTCAAATGCCCCGAAGGGCTAGAAGGAAAAGATTATATGGCCTTTGTTAAACTGTAGCTGAGTGAGTGGAATGATATGCAGGAGGAGAGCATTCTCGTGGATAGGGTACATAGTGTGCTCTCAGTACCAGGAACAAGTAAGAGGTTTCTATATCCGAACATAGTCAAATTGCAAAACTATACATTAAAAGAGAAACTCATAATGCTTCTGTGGAAGAAAGACAAAGGCTGAACATTGTATTAACCATATTTTCATAGGGAATGACTACTACATATTCACCTCAATTAAAAGAGACAGGTTTATTTTATATTTTCAAAAATGCAGGGTGCCAGACTTAACATTTAACTTATTATAATTATATCCAGCAACCCACAAAATATTTTTCCACATGGTTCAAGGACATTTGTTCATCTACAAGAAGTTGGAGCAGCCCTAGACAACTTCTAACAAGTATATACTACATTCAAAACAGGTGAAAGCAATTGTGGTAAGAAAGCAAATTCAGACCAGGGTGGCAAAAAGCCAGTCAAGCGATGGCCACTAAAACCATTCACAGACTTCAAAAGAAAAAAATTGGACAGGCAAGAAGAGACAGGAAATTCACAAAGAAAACAGGTGAAACAACAGGAGAAGGAAGACATCATGGTATGGCCTTGGAAGAATTAGATCAGCAGAGCAAGTAACTAAGGAGGGGAGTTTACATGAGACTATGAAAATATCTGCTATTAGCAGGTTACAGAAAGAGATGATGTGAATACAGGACCGAGACGTATTCAAGTGAAGCCCGCAAGAAGATTGCTTAAGCAAATATGTAAAGTGTATGGCTGGGGTGATATAGGCAGATGAAGGTTTAGTACAAGGGAATTTACATTTTAAGATGAAAACTATGGTATTAAGTCCAGGTTTGACATATATATATAGGATCATAGGAGGTTACCAGGTTAATGGCCCTGGAGCCATTACAAGCCTAGCCAAGCATTTGTCCTCAAAAAGAAACCTCAGTCAGCACCTGTCGCCCCTATCAATGAGGTACACAGGTGGAACCCCTGGGACAAATTTGTGTTTTCCCATCCACTCATCAAGGTTGCACTTGAAGAGGGTCAGTGTATGGGAAGCCTATTTCAGAGACGGGGCAGCCTCTGGGAGACAAACCTGTCTTTCCAGCAGGTTTTGTTGATGTCGCATATCAGATTCAGGTCTTTTGAGTGGGTAATGCATGAGGAGTTAGACTTATAGATATGGAGCATCTCTAGTAGGGCAGGGTCTGAGATTGCCTTGTAGGCAAGACACAGATCACCTCTGAACAATCAGTATGATACTGAATAGAGTGACATAGGACAGGTTTTGGAGGCAGTGGATTCTCTTTGTCAGGTATTTCTGTGGCCTTTTCAGCTGGTGCAGATGTTTGGAGTGGTACATACCAAATGGGGCGTAATACTCAATTATTGGTCTAATGAGGGAGGAGTATACAGAGGTAATAACCTCCTTTTTTCTGGATGCAATTTCTTTACTTATGAGTATATATATATATATATATATATATATATATATATATATATATATATATATATATATATATATGACAAAAGTAGGAAGCCTCCCACTGAAGAACTGTGTAACACAAAATATCCAAGCAACAGAATAATTCGCACAGTCACCATGGCCAAGGTAACAAAGTATATGACACCACTAAAATGGAAGATTTTCTTTATTGGGATAAGTGCTTTCGGATCTCCTGATCCTTCATCAGATCCATGTAAAACAAGTCAGTTAAAAAAACTTTTAAATATTGAAACATAATCAATTCAAAATTTCACACACATCTAAGCCTTCTCCCTTTCAGAGCATGTTTAATTGGTAAGTAGGCATTGAGACCTGGAGATTTGTATGTGTGCAGCCTGCCTATCCAGCAGTTTTCTGCTTTCTCTGCTAAAGTATTAACATCTCTCATTCTCTTGTTATTGCCTACACTTTGTATTAGCCTAAAATAAAAAGAATGTCCTTTGTTCTCTTCAGCAGGACCTTTCCTACCAAGCACTGGTCCTTTCCTGCCCAAGCAAAAGCTGTGCAAAGGAATGGATGCAGAGATAAGCCCTCCAGGCAACAGCAACAAAGCCAGCATAGGCCTAGATACTGGACCTCTTCTATGCCTAGACAACGGAGTTCTAAGTCCACTCCCTACCCTAAGGATTCACAATGGCTCCCCCTCTCCCACCCCCGCACAGGCTAGGAAGAAGGCTTTCTCTATTCTTAAGCAAGTGACAAACATCATAAGAGATTGGTGGGTCCTAAACATCATTTCCCAAGGGTACAGATTCACTTTCATAGAAAACCCCTGATATTCAGGGTTTCCAGACATACCAGCAAATCAGAGGACAGAGGCCATCCACCAGATTCAAAAACTCTGTGCTCAAGGAGCAGTGGAGCCAGTACCAGAGGAACAGGCCAGAAAAGTTTTTTTACTCAAGGTTGTTCCTAGTACCCAGAAAAGAGGGCACCTGGCATCTATTCTAGACCTATCCACATTAAATCTGCCCTTCCTAGTGCCAAAATTCAAAATGCTAATCCCTCAAAAACTCTTCTCTTGCCGGTGTTGTGTTGACTCCAAATGCTTGGCTAGTGACCCTAGATCTGAAAGATGCATACCTCCATGTACCCATAAGGGAGTCCTGCAGGAGTTTCCTATGCTTCACAACAGGCTCAGAGCACTTTCAGTTCTCTGCTCTGCCCTTTGGCTTATCTACTGCTCCCAGAGTCCTCACCAAGTGCCTGGCTCCTGTCATTGCCTTTTGCAGGAACAAAGCATACAGATTTACGCCTATCTGGATGACTGTCTCAGACAGGCGGACACCAAGGAGAAACTCTTGCAGGATCTTACGTTTGTCCAAGCCCTCCTAATCTCTCTGGGATTTACCATCAACAGGAAAAAAAATCCCAATTCCAGCCCACAACACAGATAACCTTCTTAGGAGCTCTCTTTGATACATTTACCCAAAGAGCCTTCCTCTCTCCAGAGAAGCAGAGCTTTCTCCCACTGTACTTTTCTCAGGTAGGTTGCAGGACACACCTCACAGCAAGGAAGTTCCTGCAAGCACTCTGGTACATGGCATCCTGTTGGCGCCTTTGGCCAGGGTCCACATGAGAACTACAATGGTACCTCAGAAACCTATGGTGCCAACATACACAGTCACTGCAGCACCACCTTGCTTAAGGAATGAACTTTTATGGTGGGCAGATGTCTGTACCCTGAACAGGGGTCTACCCTTTATCACCCTTCCCTAATGCCAGACCACCACCACTGATGCCTCAGACACAGCTTGGGGGGCTCACTTAGGAGACGTGCACTCAGGGCACCTGGGATCAGGGAGATCTAGCCCTCCATATCAACCTGAAGAAAATGCTGGCAGTGCACAGGGCTATAATAGCTTTCAAGTTTCACCTCAGACCAGGAGTGCTCATGATTAAAACAGACAACACCATGGTCATGTGGTACATCAACAAACAGGGGGGTACACACTCCTACCCTCTTTGTTGCCTAGCTATGCTTAATCAGGCAGAAACCGTCTCAATGATGGGACTACATCTGATAGCTCAGTATATTCCAGGGGATCACAACACCCTAGCAGACCAACTCAGCAGAAGTGTCCTGAACCCCTACGAGTGGCAGCTACACAAGGAAACCTTCCTCAACATTGTATACCTCTTGGGGGTGCCAGAGGTAGACCTGTTTGCAACTATAGAAAACAGCTGACCAGGTTCTGCTCCAGGAAGTTCCAAACATAAGGTTGAAATGTGGATACTCTCTCCTTTCCCTGGGGCAACTTGTTTGTGTATACCTTCCCTCGCCACTGATTTCCTGGGTACTTCTAAAGATCAGGAAGGAAGGGCCAAGGGCTACCCTCATTTCCCCAAACTGGCCTAGGCAGCACTGGTACCTCTTACTACTCAGTCTGACCAAGGAGCTACCCATGAGCCTGCCTCTCACAAAAGCTACTAACCCAAGAAAAAGGGTCAGTACTGTATCCAACACTCAGCCTAACCACATGGCTTATACCCCAGAGGTGTATAGCAGGCCACCTTTGAGCAAGCAGGTTCTGGATATCATTAAGGTGGCCAGGAGGCCCAGCACCTGGAAAATCCTATTCCACAAAAGGGAAAAGATTTACTGCCTGGTGCCACAATAAGGGTGAAAGCAGCACCCATGCTACTCTCACTTTGGTTCTGGACTACCTGGCGGAGCTCATGCAGAAGGGTTTGTCATACTCCTCTGTCAAAATTCATAGGTTCATAGGTTGGTACTAGGCTATCAGCCCTAGGGCCTATACAAGCCTAGCCATAACAATTCCCTGGCTATTTCTTCCCACACTATTTACTTCCCTGGACCCCTGTCTAGCAGGGCGACTGACATGATCCATGGGGTGAATTTGCCTTCTTCCATCCAATCATCAAGGTTCCTTTTGAAAAGAGCCAAAGAGGCACTCTGCTTGACATGTATAGGCAATCTATTCTAGAGTCTGGGGAGTCTCTGGGTCAAGAACCTATCCCTCCAGCATGTTTTGTTTATTGTGATGACAAGGTTTAGATCCCTGGAGCATGTGGCTCTGAGGGATTGGGATTTCTTTAAGTGTAGCATGTCCACCAGCTCTGGGTTTGACATGGCCTTGTATGTTAAGCAGAGATTGCCTCTGAGTAGACGATATGCGACAGAGTATAGCTGGAGTTTTTTAAGGCGGTCAGAATAGGGCATCTGCTTTTGGCCTGTGATTCTTTTAGTGAGGTATTTCTGCTGCCTTTTCAGTTGTTGCAGATGTCTTGAGAGGTACATACCAAATGGGGCATTGTATTCTGTAATGGGTCTAATGAGGGATGAGTACAGTGTGACAATGACCTCCTTTTTTCTGGATGAAAAGCCCTTAGTGATGAGGTGTGCCACATAGAAGGATTTCCTGACTGTTGTGGTGATGTGGTTATTGAAGGTGAGACCACTGTCCACCTGTGTCCCTAAGTCTCTTATCACACTTTCAGTGTTTAGTGTACTGCCACCTATATGGTAATTCACGGGTACATGTTTTTTCCCAAATTGGATAACTATACATTTCTTGGCATTGAGCTTGAGCCCATGGCTCTTGCACCAAGCATCTGTTTCTGTAAGGCCCTTTTGCAGAGTATCCACATCATTTGGGGATTCAATAATGGCTCCCAGTTTGCAGTCATCTGCGAACTTTGTTAGCCAGAATCCCTTAGTGTTGGCCTGTACTTCAGAGAAGTAGATGCCAAACAAGAGCGGTCCCAGGAATGAACCCTGAGGTGCTCCACTTGTCACTTGTCTGGAGCTGGATTTGGAGTCGGCTACTTTTACAGTGTGGGTTCTATCAGTAACCAGTTAGCAACCCATTGGGTGATGTAGGGATTAATGCCCAGCTTAGTAAGTTTATCTATGATTCCAGAGTAGGGGATGGTGTCAAAGGCCTTGGCATGGTCTAGATAGGCTGTGTGGACCACTTTACCCTTGTCCATGGCTCTGGAGATGCATTTGAGGAAGTCAGTCAGGTTCAGGAGACAAGATCGGCCCTTCACAAATCCAAACTGGGTGGGGTCCAGTGTTTGAAGGTTGCCAATGTCTTTGTTTATAAGTTCCATGATAATACGCTCCATGGCCTTGCAGATAAGGCTTGTCAGACTGATGGGATGGTAGTTTCCAGGATCCAAAGTGGATCCCCCCTTGTGGAGTGGGATAACTGTAGCTCTGCGTCACTCAGTGGGCACAAAACCTGAGATGAGGCTATGATTAAACATGACACTTAGGTGAGGTGCCAGTTCATATTGTAGTTCATGTAGTACACAGCCTGGGATGTCATCTGGTTCCATGGATGCTGTATTCTTAGCTTTGGAGAGTGCGATTTTTACTTGTGTGGCCATTATTACCGGAATTTGGCAATCTGCCAGTATTGAGATGGGCCATTTAGGGGGTGAGAGGGGGGTGAAGTTGGCACTGAATTGATCTGCCAGGATATTGGCAATATCCTTGGGATCAGTATATTTAATGCCATTCTGGTTTAGCTCAGAGCAGATCTTAACATTGCCATTTAGATTCTTGACATAGTTATAGAATGCCTTGTGGTTTTCTTTGGAATCTTTGGCAATTTTATTTTCGTAAATAGCTTTGGAGGATTTTATGAGGGATCTCCGTTTCTTACTGAGGCTGGTAAGGGAGTTTTTTGTATCCTGGAATTTTCCTCTTTTCTGCAACAGTTTCTTCCTTTTGTTGTAAAGTTTGTTTATGGCAGGGGACCACCAGATTGGCTTCCTTTTTTTGGATGATAGCATCTTGGTTCTATTTGGGATGGCACGATTCATGCATGAGTGGATGTGCTCATACAGTGCCTTAGTGTAGGATTCAGCAGTTGAACTTTCAGTTCCTGTCTGCATGGGTGTCATGAAGTTTGTCACTTCTGACTTGAGTAGCATGAAGTTGGCTTTAGAGAAGTTTTTTATGGAGGTTTCCTTACTGGGGGTGGGAGTGGGATGTGGATGTTAAGGGTGATTAGCTTATGGTCAGACCTGACTAATGAGGGGGTGACCACAGGTATGGAGCATTGATTTCCCATGTTAGTAATGACCAGGTCTAGGATATTGGAGCCCCTGGTGGGACTATGGATTAGTTGATCCAGGGCGTTGGAATTTATGAATTCCAAGAACAGTTGGGCAAAGGTGTTGGTACACGAGTAGTTTTCCCCAGTTAATGGCAGGGTAGTTAAAAATCACCCAGTATAATAGTCACCTGTGACTAAAGTGTTAGGTATGTCTTCTTGCCTTAGGGCCTCTTACTGGGTGGTACACTGGTGTTGTGAGCTATGTGACACTTTGGTTGTGATTGGTGTTTGTGTTTCAGCTTTAGAGGTCCTTGTTGGTTGGGCAGGTTACAGTTAAGGGCCTCTGCATATGTGGATTTAATGCTGCTATATGTGGGTGTTGGTGGTGTGGGTTTAGAAGGTCTATGTGTTGCTTGAGGTGTTGTTTGGGTGTTAACCTTCTCCTCTTGACTGTCTAGCACAATCTTGGGTGGAGAGAGCTTTACTTCCATTTTGGTTATGTAAGTGCATCTCTCACAGGTTGTAGTGTTGGGTGGTAGGAGGAGAGGGTTATCTGTGTATGTGAGGCAATTGCTGCATTGCCCCAGTATGCCCAGATTCACCAGGTGGACAGGAGAAACCACTGGAAGCTGACCCTTGGACATGGACATGCCTGGTTTGGTGCTTTTTTTTTTTTGTAAAGTACAGGAGCTGTTTTTCCTTACCTTAGCAAGGTACTTTGCAATTATAGGCTGTTTAGTGCCTACGATTAATTTCTCCTTAACAAGGAGAATTGAGTGTTTGTATCAGTTTAAGGCTTCCTAGTGCTTTCCAGCAGGTATTAGAGCAAGTGCTACTCACAGGGATGCTTAAAGGTAAGATGAAAAAAAAAATGCACACTGCAGTGTGCACTAGAGAAGTTAGATGTGAAAGTAGGTAACTTAAATTTTACCTGTTTGAAAAGTTAAGGTTTAGTGGAGAGTTACTATTTTTAAAACAGCAAGATGGATTGAAAGGGGTGGTCACTTTTATATTCTGGTACTATGGAATACAGTAGGATGGCCAATAAATTTAAATAGTTGAAGGGGAGTGATTTCAAAAATGATGATTTTGTGATTACTCACACATGTCAGTGAAAGCAGAGAGGAAATGAGATATATGGTCAGATTAACATAAGAGGCAGGCAGCTAGAAAGACATAGCTGTGGTCTCTTTTGAAGTTTTAATATGCAGTTAAAGCAGAATGCAAGTAAAACACAAGGTAAAGAAAACAAACCACAGTATTCAAAATATAAAAAGACAATAAAGTAATACAAAATACAACAAATAAAAGCAAACTAACCTTTCCTTCACAGCAAAGTGTAGCAGAGTCTGGATGAGCCTTTCTGGTAAAGCTCTGAAATGTTTTATTTTACTCCTTAAATAGAGGGTTTAGTTTCTAGCTCCAACCCACAGTTCACAAATGATTAACCTTAAGTGACCTCTTCTGTCTTATGAATGAGTCCTTAATTGATCAGTTCTAATTTCTTCCTGACTCAGAAGAGACAGAGCTGTGGTCTCTTTTGAAGTTTTAATATGCAGTTAAAGTAGAATGCAAGTAAGACACAAGGTAAAGAAAACAAACCACAGTATTCAAAATATAAAAAGGCAATAAAGTTATACAAAATACAACAAATAAATGCAAACTAACCTTTCCTTCACAGCAAAGTGTAGCAGAGTCTGGATGAGCCTTTCTGGTAAAGCTATCTCTGCTTATTCCCCAACAGAGCAACCTATGTTTTCTCATCCCGTGTTAAAACAATTCCTTAGAGGGGTGTCACACATCAGACCACCAACTCTAGCATGGGACCTGAACTTTGTCCTGGAAAAACTGACTTTACCTCATTTTGAACCAGCTCCCTCAGCAGAAATGAAGCACCTCTCTTGGAAGACTGCCTTCCTGCTGGCCATAACCTCAGCCAGGAGGGTTTCCGAGCTACAGACTCTCATTGCCATTGAACCCTTCATTATTTTCCATGCAGACAAGGTGTCTCTTAGAACCAACCCCTCCTTTATGCCTAAGGTGGTATCTGACATGGCCCTTAATCAGGCTATCCATCTCCCTACCTTCTTTTCTAACCCACAAAATAGGGGGGAAAGGATTCTCCATACATTAGATGTGTACAGACAGCTTGGATACTGTCTGGATAGGACCAAGTCCTTCAGAATATCTGACCCAGCTGCTGGTCAGCTTCGCCCTAGGAGCAGAGGGGAAACCTATATCCAAGCAGACTATCTCTAAATGGATATCACACTGCATCCATTTCTGCTACTCCTTTCATAGGAAGATACCTCCCAAATCAGTCAAAACCCATTCTACTAGGGCAGCATCAACTTCCACTGCCTTCCTTAGAGGCATTCCTACCAAAGATATTTTAAAAGCTGCCACCTGGACATCAGTTTACACCTTCACAAAACACTACCAACTATTTATTTTCTCCAAATTCAGGGCAGGGTTTGCTTCAACAGTCCTGCAAGGCATTGTGGCTTCCACTTAACTTAAAGCAGTGCAAGCCTAGACTCTGGCTCCTTCCCTTCCTTCCTCCCTCCCACCCTACTTTTCAGCTTTGGGAATCTTCCCACAAGTGATGACTGCAACAGTGAGACATGAAGAACACAGTACAGTTGTGTGCACTTACCATAAATGTAGATGTAGATGTTCTAGTCTATTCACTGGTACAGTCCTGTTTCCCTCCCACCTTCCCTCTCTTTATTTCCATCATAGCTAATGACCTACCCCAAGTTGGCCTTCTTGGCAGGGCTCCTATAGGTTGGGGGCAATAAAAACTGATGTAATGGCATCGGCTGCCTCCCTTTATAGCCCTGACAACCTGACGCCAGTCTCAGGCAACATACAGATGATGCAGGAGGGAAATCCTTTACTCTGGTATTCAGGCCGGCCATGGGCTACCCAGCAGGGATAACTCACAAGTGATGACTGCAACAGTGAATACACTCGAACATCTACATTTATGGTAAGTGTACACAACTGTACTTTGTGGGTGATGTTTGAGTTGTAGTGATTGTGTTGACAACCTTCTTAGTGCAATATATACTGGCTTGTGAGGGAGAGAGCATAGACTCTAGATTCTTGATGTAATTGCATCTCTCACAGGTGGTAGTAGTAGATGGTTGTCCATGTATAGGAGGCAGTTGCTACATTGTCTCAGGATGCTCATATCAACCAGGCTGGCAGAAAAAACTATAGGAAATTGCCCATCCATTTTTTGGAGGAACAGAAGATAATTCAAGTTTAAGAAACTAAGGGGGTTGGCCTTCCCAAATGTTCTCTGTATTGGGTAGAAAGAGCTAATGAGACTGGACTGGGAGAAATGTCCCAGATCACATTTACAGTTGGAGCGGGCAACTGCAAAACCACCAAGTTTAAGAACAACACAACAATAGGGAGGAAGGATGGAAAACTATGCTACAGCTACTAGCTACACTATTTTAGGCAGAAAACAATACAGAAATGTTTATCACAGCAGAAGAATAGCAGTGAGACACTTAATGAAAGTTTTAAACAGAAAAAGGCGCAAGGAGATCCTAGAGAATGCAATAACTAGTAAAGATAAGCAAGAAAACATGATACTTATTGTTATACATCACATATCAGAGTTGTGGTCAGTGCCCCTCCTCCATTCAGCTCAGTGTGAATAAGCAGAAACCCTCTGAAAGGTGGGGCTTAAGTACTAGAAGGTTCAAACCTAAAACAACTTAAAAAAAGCTCAAAAGAACCAATGAGGTGCTTACTTCAAGCTCTAGAGCAGCCAGTCTTTACCAGCCAGTGGCCATTCAACACGATACTCTCACTAAAGTGAAAAATGGCTTCTGCTAATCCAAGATGGCCTGAACAATGTGCTCAGAACAAACAGCCACTGCAAACAAACAACCATGCCTAGAGACAGCATATCTGAAACTGAACTGTGCTACAGCTGCTAGCTACACTATTTTAAGCAGAAAACACTACAAAAATGTTTTATCACAACAGAACAGCAACAGTGATACACTTAATGAAAGTTTTAAACAGAAAAAGGGGGAAACAGACTCTAGAGAATGCTTTTAACTGCAAACAAATCAGTTATCATCTGCATGTTATAGATTTATTCTAATACATTGTCTGATGTCTACATAAACAATATGTTTCACATTCCATTTCATCTGTTAGCTGTGGAGTCATTAATTGGGAGAGAGTATGACTTGGTATAGGCTGTGCTCTGACCAGCCACCAACACAGTGGAACTCTTTGGTGCATATATTGTTTATTTTCTGGATCAGAGCATTTAAAACTGATTATAACTTCCTTTGTTTTTCAAAAGTACTGCAGTCTAAGAATGAATGGAATCTGATATATACCTTAACTTTTCACAGTAAGTGGACAAGAAATGTACTTTTGTAACTGTATTATAACATTTTCAAAACATATGATTTGAAATTACTAAATACCTGTTTCATGAAGTTTATCTTTTTGCCTTAATGTTGGCATTAAGTATTCAATTCAGCTGGTTGAAGATACATGTGGCGTGATCTATACTGCTTTTTTAATGGAAATCTAGTTACTTCAGTGCCATGATAGGACTTGTTTGTCATGTCACTAGAAGATCCACTTTACCATTAGGCTTCCCTTTGAGAAACATTTTAAGCAGACCTAGCCCAGCACTCCTTTCTGGGGACAATCAAAAGGGATATGTATCACAGTGCTTAACATTTCCCTGTCAGGGACACAGGATATGCTTTAGGGATAGTTTGAGTATAGGAGTATGAGTGACCGTGACTGCAGTTTATCTGATTCACATTATCACAAGTCCTTCTGAAATCGACTTTCAGTGAACATGCAATTTCCCCCTCTGTTGTTGCCCGTGGAGTTGATATAAGATATAGTCAGGAGGGTGAATGGGGGGCTTTCCCTATTGAAAAAGCTTGCCGAGGTGTTCACTGAAAGTGACTTTCAGTAGAAAGGTTTTGCAGTAAGTACCAGGGCCACAAAGTAAAAATAAAGGCACATATGAACAAATAATTCAAAAACTACCTAACTTCAGCCAAATGAACTTAGATCAGTGAACCATCAATGTTATGAGCTTGCTATAACTCCTGGCCAGAGCGATAATTACATCTCACATTATGTCAGAAAAAACAGTGCTCTCAGTACCAAAGGAGAGAAGGGGAATGAAATTCAGAGATTAAAAAATATAATTAAGTCTTTGCCATTGGTATGGATGAATAAATCCATAACTATAACTGAAATGACCCGCTTGACTAATGGCTTTTGCACTTGATGGAGCAGACTGGAAGAATGGGTGCATTCATCCAGGATGAGATGTGAGTGGTTCCCATCTGGCTCACATTAATGATCTAATGATAGGAACGGGCTGGAGACTGAATGCCCATCATGCTGCAGAGAGCTCATGCCATAAAAGACATGGACATGGCCACTCATGCCAATGCCACTAGCCCATGGCAGCGCATGTGGGAGACCCTGCATGTACAGACAAGTGGGGATTGATGTCTGTTTCAGCGATCTTGTGTCACCACCTGCAGGTGAGGTTAGGCCAAAAAAAAAAAAAAAACATGCTATCATTATTAAGATGCCAGTCAGTAAGAGCACAAAGCACCCTCATGGCTGCCTGGATAATGTTTATTTTATTTACTTATTTATTTATTTTACATTTGTTGACCGGGCTAGTCTAACTGGATATATTTCCATTTTCAGTAGAGGCCCGGGGAGAAAAGCTCCAACATAGTATAAACAGTATTATGCAATTATATAACAAAAACAAGTACAGGTACAAAAAAAATAATAAGAGGTATATACAATCAAAAGAAGGCATACTCAAAGTAAAAATACAAGTAGGTCAATAATATAACAGTTGTGAGATTGTTTGATAAGCGAGATACACTATAGTTCATTGATGGTTAACATAAACACTTGTGGTTATAAGTTTTCGGAGACCAGATATTAGCATACAGAGGGGTATGTAGAGTGAGATGTAGAACCATAGGTAGTAAAAAGAAAAGGTGGTTAAATCAATTAATTAATTAATTAATCAGGGTTAGTGCAGGGACATAACCAGTGTGATTTTAGGTGAATTTTGAGTTTTTGCTTAAAGAGTGACAGTGATGGAAGTAGAGTTAGATTAGTAGGTAGAAGGTTCTAGTGTTTCCCAACAGTACTGGAGAAAATGCTGTCGTCTGACAAGTTATTTGACTTACTTATACTAGCAAGTAATTTACCTGAAGAGCGTAGAGAAATCAGATTATTATACGGGGTAATGAGGTTAGTGAGAATTGGAGTATTATTAGGTTGGTAAAAGATTTTGTGAGCAATGGTGAGTTGGGAAAAAGTTAGCATGTTAGGGAGTTCAAGCCAGTCAAGCTGCTTAAGATTCAGACAGTGGTGTGTTTGAAATGCATTGCCAGTGGCAAACCTGGCAATATTGTTATAGGAGTAAGATAGTTTGAGAAGATTATTTTTTTTAGATTAGTATAAATAGGTGAAGCATAGAGAAGAATTGAGATTAAGTGAGAGTGGGCAATGGTGGTTCTAGCTAGAGGAGTTAGGAAGGGTTTGATTCTGTATAAGGAGCCAATTTTTCTGTTCACTGCTTGAATGGTGTTATTTATATGCATATCAAAGTTAAGGTTGTTATCAATTGTGACTCCTAATAGTTTGGTAGTTTGTTCGGGAGAGATAAGGGTACTGTTGTTAGATATAATAGAGAAATCAATAGGAGAGGACCTACTGGTGGGTGCAGAGAGTAGAAGCTTGGTTTTTTTGGCGTTCAAAAGAAGGCAGCATTTTAGGAACCAGTCTTCTACTAAGTTAAATACTTTTTGAGTTAGAGTAGTTCAGATGTGGAGTTAGCAGAACATATAAGTGTGGAATCATCGTCATATTGAATGCAGGTAGCTTCAGGGACTGCTATGTGAAGGTTGTTGATGAATAAAGAAAAGAGAAGAGGTCCTAAAATGGAGCCCTGGGGGACTCCAAGGGTGACTGGTAGGAGGGATGATAGTTTATTTTCCCAGAGAACTGCCTGTTGCCTATTGTTAAGGTAGGACTTGAACCATTGTATAACTGGGGGATTTAGAGCAAGAAGTTCAAGAGTATTTATAAGTAGGGGATGATTAACCATATCAAAAGCCTTTGAAAGGTCGATGAAGAGAGCAGAAGAGAGGATGTTGTTATTACGGTTCTTATTAATGGTGTCAGTGAAAGATAGTAGAGCAGTGGTAGTGCTATGAAATGGCCTAAAGCCATGCTGGCATGTAGCCAGAATATTGTGTTTAGTTAGGTGGTTGAGTAACTGATGGTGAATGCATTTTTCCATGACTTTAGCTAAGGGTGATAGGAGAGCTGTTGGTCTATAATTAGAGTAGTCGTTGGATTTACCACCTTTATGTAGGGGGATGATGTGGGAGATTTTCCAGATGTCTGGAATGATGCCGTCTTAAATGGTTCTATTGAGTAGGGTGGATATGGGAAAGGCAATAACTTTCGCTGCTATTTGCAAATACTCAGAAGGTAATTGGTCAGCTGAAGGAGTACAAGGCTTAAGCTTTAGTAGGATTTTGTAGATGAAAGTTGTTGAAATAGGATGAAATGTAAAAGTTGATAGAGATCCAGCTGTAGAAGAAGGGAGCCTTATGTTATCAGTGGAAAGCTGACTAGCTAGGGACTGTATGGTCTCTGTGAAATAGGTGTTGAAGTTGTTGGCTGTTTGAAGTGGAGTGTTATGATCAGCATCATGAGGGGATGGTGTGCTAGAGTGACCAGGTTTGAGGAGTCTATTGATGTTAGTCCAAAATTTCTGAGGCTGCTTGTGATGTGTTTGTTGTAGCTTACTATAGTAGTTCTTTTTGTCAGAGAGTATAGCCTTTTTAGTTATGTTTCTCAGCTGTCTAAAGGTTTGTCTTTCAGGGGAGGTTCTGTTAGTTCTCCAATTGTGCCAAGCTTTATTTCTAAGTAGTATTTTTTGTTTAGTCTCTTTTGTTAGCCAGGGGGCTGGTTTGGATTTTATTCTAAATGATCGTTTGGGTGCATGCTCATCTAGGATTGCAAGAAATTTAGAGTTAAAATATTTGACAGCTTCATCAAGTGGGAGTATTTTTACAGGTTTCCAGTCACAAGCTTTGAGTTCATTTTTGAAGAGTACAGGGTTAAAGTCCTCCCTCAGACAGGACAGTGCTTAACTGAGGAGAAGATTGATGACAAATATGGGGAAAACAGAAATAAAACAAAAATATTTAATGTTGTGCTGTAAAGAATATACTTTATCATAACAAGTTTTACTAGAAAATCATACCTGAAGTTTATATAGATAATGACGACCTCTTGAGCTTCACTAGCAAAGATGTAATTATGCAACTAAACTTCCATGTATAATTTTTGGGTGAAACTTGTTTTGTTGGTCACTAATCATTGATTTTGTTGTTCCATTTTCTACTTCTTGTATCCTAACAGGTCTATTTTCAAAATAATATAGTTTAATTTACCTATTATTTCTCCAAGAATATGTCTCAGCAGGGAATATGGCAGAAAAACATTAAAACAGGATTCAGCATGTTGTACCAGTTTTTAAGGACTTCCTCTTTCTTGTAATTGTGCCTTTCTTTCCTACATGTTTGAAAATAACAGCTAGTTGTATGTCATTGCTTTTCTTTCACTTCATGGAATGCTTGAAAGTGTAAACAAGTGAGAAAAATAATCACATGGCAATTAAGTACATTTTCTTATTAAAATTGTTTAGACATCTTCATCTGTAATTTTGTAAAAGTAAACAACAGTGGACTAGTATAATATTTAAATACGGGATTAGGCCTGTAAGATGAGAACTGAGCATTTGTTTTGAATGTTGAGAAACAGGATCTGTTCTACTACTGCTAAATTACACCATGTCCAATATTTCTTTTCCTTCACAGTAAGTCCTGCATACTGTGATGAATGTACAAGAACACTTTTATATTGTCATGTAGATTTAGGATATGTCTTGGAATTTTATGGACTGTTTATTTTGAATTCCTGGCTTCATTAAATGACAGTAGGATAAAACTAGTAAAATTTGAAATTAAAGAATTCCATTTTCATGTTGGCCGATGAAATTAAGTATTATTTGACCGATCGATGCTAATTTAAGTAGAAACTGGAGATTAATATAACATATTCATGCGCTGATGCCATTCCTAGCTGGTATGCAAACTGTTTGCAGACTTTTACAGTAGTTTAAAATGAAATGTTTTGCACTCTATTTTAGTCTAATGTTGGCTGCTGCTGTTTACTGTATCACATTACCAGCATGTATGCAAAGAAAATGGAATGTAAGGGGGTTTACACGAAAGGGAAATCTTACCATTGGGGGATTATTCCCAATTCATGTCGGACAAACATCTTTTGAGCTTCATTTTAAGACCTATCTTAACATGATTCCATGCAAAACGTAAGCTTTATTACTTTTACTGTGTGTTATCTATATAGTATAGTGGCTTTTGATTAAAAAATGTATATATCTCCGTATTCATAAACACAGTGCAAGTATGCGTTGTGCTTTGCATGTAATTACTGTGATTAACAAAGTCAGATCTTGATAATGAGTTGAGAGCACTGAATCTTCCTAAACTACATATGCTGACTTTTGATGTCCATAGTATGTGCTACTATGCTGTGTATACTAATTGCAGAGATGCTGCTGAATGTTTGTACAATACGTATGTTTGTTAAGAAATTTACATCTTGCTATCTAGAATTTAATTTGCATGTGTTTGGTACTAGTTAATAGAAAATGCTGCAAGCTCTTTCAGATATTAGTTAACATTGTATGGCTGTATGTTTAACTGATAAATGTGTTACATTTACATTATATTGATTTTTTTGCATACTTCAGAGCAGCTCACATTCTAGGTCTGATTATATGTAGCTCAAACATCCATTGCAGCATAGTAAGAAACATCAGTTTGAGTGAAGGAAGATATGTTTGATTAAGTGGTGAGAGCAGTATTTATTACTTTACATCTGAGTTCACTATGCACACAGGTTTAAAAAAAAAAAAAACAAGCAAGGAATAATTGTAACTAGGCAGAGTGGCCATCAGCTATTCAAAAAATAACTGAACTTCATGGAAGCAAGCTGCACTTGGTCTTTGTACCCTGTTTAAGGCGATTACCCTACTTCCAGTTGCACTCATCCTCTCCATTTAGTTTGTCCACAGTCTTGCATCCTCTTATACTGTGTGTGAATTCGTCATACCATGCTGACTGTAGAGTGCTGCTGCAATCCAAAGGCTTAAAAAAAGAGATTTCTAGAATTATTTATCTCACTGTCCATGACAGTAGACAACACCTCATTACAATATATTTAAATGAGGAGATGCATTTCAAGGGATGCTTCTATTCACAGGAGCTTCATACTATTATCACCAAGGATTAGGGCTGGGGAACATGTGTGTGTCTAGTTGTGACAGCAGGTTTGACTGCACCATGAAGGATGGCAGCATAGCCAACTGTTTGCTTCCACACAAATTATTTTTGGGGGGTTTGTATGCATTATGTTGGTGGCGTTACTTAGCATTTTAGTGTTGAGCAATGTGGCAGTATAATTCTGTGGTTTTTAACTAAATAAATATATTACTCTGGTCCTACATTTTATATACTTGAGACATAATTTATATTGCATAAAGACAGACTCCACTTTACCAGGCGTGTTGATAAGCTTCCCTTTCATTATTTTTCATAATGGTTTACATCCAGAACTGGACTATGGGCAATAACAGCTTTAACATATGCTCAGTCCTTGTGTTTTCTGTAATTTTGAACTTTTGAAATGCTGTTTAACTTTTGAAATAAAAATTCAGCTACAGAATATGGATTGTGTTGTTTGAAGGTGCAAATAAACATGTTTTGAACGGGAGAAGTCAAGGATGGAAGAGGTGTCTGTGTGGTTTTGCTTGACTTTTTTTTTTCTTTAAATTTGATTTCTTAACCATATGATTACTTCCAAACCAAGGAAGTAGTATCTATACACATTTTTCATTATTCCTTACTGGACGCTGTTGACAAGACTCTTCTCCTGTTACCGCCAATCCATTTGTTCCTATTCTAACTGGCAGTAGTGTGCTCCCAACCTGCCATCATTCATTTGGACTAACCATTTTTATATATATATTTTTTATGTGACTTACCTTGTATCCTTGGCACATCACAATTTCCGTCAAATCCTCTCACCATGGAAGTGGGAGCCTGCATCCTCCACTGTACTTCCTTTGCATAGATTATGATACCTTAGCTACTGTTTCCCCTGGTTTTAGCCAGAGGTAAGTGAGCACAAATGATCACACAATATTTCATCACTTGCCTCTCCCCAAGCTAAGCAAGGTGATTACTACCATACTTTTCCTTCCTGTCTGCATGCAGGCTACAGTTCACTCTGTCATCACTAGTGCCACAGGTGAGTGGATGCAGCCAATTGTTGCATTATGTAGCGAGTTGGGGTGACTTGCATATCTTATAATTCTGGAAACTGTTTTGGACTCCCTAAGGCATCAAGGAAGGGCTAGTATGAGTCAGCTTAATGCAGTCATCTCCGTACTGCTAGTACAGTTATGTTGCAGAAGTCAGCAAATTCCTTTTTGATGCTTTTCGTAACTGGTTCTATAAATGCAGTAGAAAAAAATGGATCCTCATACAAAGTGATCAAAAACATTCATTCAGCCCAAACTCTAAAATAAGTGATTATGATCTGAAAATGGAATTTATACTGAAAAATGCTTCTCATCTGGGAAGTGAATACTGAATCTGCTGTTTAAAGAGAAAAGTACAGAATGAGTTTTCACTAGGAGTTCTTTACTAGTGGTGGACTGTGAAACAGATGAGGTTACAACTTGTCAACTGTACTTTGTCTTAGAGAGTCATTGCCAGAACTATTTCTGTTGTAGCACCAACAGGGATTCACATTTGTTTGTGTTTTTTTTTACTTTTCTGCATGGTTGCATGACTGGAGTTGGTATGTATAAGTAAAGGGTGTTGGGATGATTGAGGCTTGCTTGCCTCATAGCAAGATTTTTTGTTTGACTGAAGCTTTGACCAGTTGGCTTTATCATATCACATCTTTGTCCAGATGTAGTTTGAAGATTCTTACTGGAACCTGTTCCAGGTTACTGTTATTGCGATTATATTTAGAAAGCGTTTTTTACAATCTGTTTACAACAAAGAAACTACCAGTTTTTAGAGACGCTGTAGTAAGAGAAATAACTAAAATTTGAGCACCACTTTGTGATATATTCATAGGTAGATTGAAGGAAACTGAGGAATGTAACCCGATAGCTGGGATTGAAATAGTGGGGGTGCACTTCTTCTAGCAGCATTCTACAGTTTGGTATCACAATAGTTCTGCTTCTTTTACTACAACTTCATTGCTTTGGTTGCAACAACCAGGAGAGAAAAAGCTGTAGTGCTGTGGAAGAGGGACTTGTAGGTTTGTTATATTTTTCATTCTCAAATAGTGTAAAAAGGTCACACAGACGAATTAGTAAAATCTACAAGAAAACCCAAGCCAAGCTAGAGTTTTCACTGTGTGATACTGTAAACTTCCTGTAACAGAGGCCTGTGGGATGTAGGCACATGACCCCTTAAGGATATTGTGTTTCAGCTACAAGGCTTCTGCATGTCCATGACTTTTTATTTTATTTTTTTAAGCATTTATGGATACATTCAGGCCAATAAAGCCTAACCCTACTAGCTGTGGACATGCATGTATAGAATCACAGGGCTGATGTCCATAACTATTAAATTGTCTGCAAAGTATCCCAACTAACAAATAGTGAATATGGCCACAGGATCAGCATTTTAGAAGCACTGGATAATGCTGTGTTAGGTTAAGGATGGTGGTGGTGGCTGACCCCCAGAATCCATAGAGGTAAAGGGTATCCTGCGTAGCATTTTAAGGATGTAATTTTAATAAGATTTATTGTAATTTGTCCCTCATCAACAGGCTTCTAATGAATGTTTTTATTTCATTTTTGAAACAGACACTTAAAAAGGGAAAGGGGTCTAAGAAGTTATTAAACTTGGGGTCTGAAGATTACCTGTTAATTTTACAGTCATTTTAACCTGACAAATATGCCAGTATGAAGATAACTAAAAATACTGAATTCTAAATGTTACTTTAGGTATAGTTTAAAATTGTCACTAAAACAAAATAAGAGTCTTGCACCCATATCTTTTAAGTGCTTTGATTTAGGCAAATAGTGGTCTTTGCCACTAGATTAACTCTGTTATACAGTTGACCATGGAGTGGCATTTTCTTTGCTCATCATTTTGTGTACCTGCAATTAAACATTCATTTGTTAACCATCCAAGCAATTAGTATCTCAGAGCTGCGATGGTGGTGCTGCGGTAGCGTTGTCGCCTCACAGTAAGATGTTGTCCTGTTCGATTCTCAGCTAAAGCGTCTTCTTTGTGGAGACATGCGTGAATGGGCGTACCTTCGTTGAAGGTTGTACGTCAGGCCTGGCAAGCCGGTACGTAAAAAATCTACTGCCAATCATTAGCGGACCGGAGTTCTGCTGTGGCGACCCCTAACTGGGAAAGCCGAAAGATACAACAACAACCTTCAGCTCAGATTGGCCACAAGGAATAAGGTGAATCTTAAATGAGAGCTGCTAAAGTAAAACTGGTTATGCATTTCTAATTCCAAGGTTAGTAAGGAACTTCTCCAGCAGAGTAACTTTCCGAATGCTTTAGGCATCTTAGTGCAATCCTCCTTTGCTCATTTTCCTGTTGTCCCTGACAACTTGTCTCTGTGGCATGTCTGTAAGCAATGCAGCAGAACTAATTGATATATATTTGATTAAGAACCTTAAATTAAAAGTAAAGGAATGCTGAGACGTAATGTCTCCAATGCTCTGTAGATGCCCAGGCTCCTACAGCACTATTCTTATAGTATTTTCCATGCAGCTGGTACATAAATGCATCTCTGTCTGCCAGTAATCCCTGCGGAAGCCAGGCATCATGGCTTGCCTTTTATGTTTTATGAGTTGATTCATGTGGCTGGCGCAAACACTAAGTCCAACTAGTTTCCACAAAGTTCAGTTTATTTTTGAATGGCTGGTGGCTACTCTGCTTTGTGCCTAGTTACAATTATTCCTTGTGGCTAAAACCACTGATCCATGTTTGTCGGTTTTGGGAACACCTTTGCCATTGTCTTAGCTGGTATAAACTCAAACATTTTATAATGATGGTTTAAAATTGAAGCGGGTCTGTACAAAGCTGGGTCTGACAGTGTTTATTCTCTTTGGGCAATACAGCCACCATAGCTTTCTTACAAGATGCTGATGCTTCCCATTTTTTACAATATTATTAAACAAAATGTTTTATATCCTTACAATTTTCTTCCCTCCTAACTTCCAGACTTCCACAGGAATACTGTCTTTTCCTGGAGACTTCCCAAACATGTACAGGAGAAATAAAAGAGGAAGGAACATAGACAATCTCATGTTCAGCTGCTATCTGTACAACATATTTTTTATGACATTTCAGATGATGTATGATATATTTTTTTTTCAGTAAGGGGTATTAATTATGCTCTTATTACCTGGTTAATCTAGCCCAGGGTCACGGGGATCTAGAGCCTGTCCCAGTATTCTGCACAAGTCAAAAAACATCCTAGATGGGGTACCAGCCCAATTTAGAGTAAGGAATCGCACATTATATTAAATGTCCAACCCCCTTAATTGTATGATGACTTTCAGCCAGTATTCTGTAAGTAAAACCATACCAGCAGCCCATTTCAATTATATTTTTTGGTTCAGTATATTTACAGATTTGATTGAGTTACGGCTATTTATTCCACATTTTCACCCAGCTTATTCATTTTGCTAACCCTAGCAAGTCCGTTCATGGCATCACCTCTGATCATTTCTGCCCCAGATTTTACCAGAATCATTTTTTGAAATTATTTTTCAGGCAGAATAACTTAAAACAAGCAATAAATAAAATATACACACATGTATCCATACATACATACATATAGATGAAGATGTGGTGAGTTTGTGGTATGATGAAAGGCTGACCATTGTAACCTTTTGGGGGGGACCTGTTGAAAACACCAGAACAATGGAAGTGCATTTAATTTAATAAATGTCAAAGTGTAACAGTTTACACACCTTAGTCACAGTACAGAGTTTTTTTTCAGAGCCTCACATCAGTTCAATAGGAAAAGCTCTGAAAAAAACTGGTGAATGGTCTGGTGAATCAGAGAGTTTGTCTCTGAAAATGCACCATTGGTTGGTGTTTGATTAGCAGACCCTAGAGGACTAAAGGGGGATAAACAACAAGAAGCTGGCCTCACTCATCATCTGAGGGGGGGCATACTGATAGAATGCCATACAAGTTCACTAATGTATGTACTATGTAGCTTAAGTAGAATTACACTCATGCCATGCAAAGGAAGATGTCTTGATTAGAACAGCTCTTATTTTGAATTTAACCAGGGTAGCGCACCAATCCTATTAGACTTGTTTCAGTCCCCGATTGGGGCTAAACACAAGAGATACACACAACATTATATACAAAGTGAATGTGCTTTTAGTTCTGACTGGAAAAATAGGTATAAGGAATGATCTTTAAGAAAATAAGGAATAGATTCCCACATTTTGGGAGAACTGACTGAGGTTTGGAGGAGAGAACCAGAGAGGTTAAAATTGTCTAAGGATATATGTTGGTGCTTCTCTGAATACTGACTCATCATTATGTTTCACATGTAGCCAGTTCGATTTTTTCAATGGTTTTGTTGTGGTATTTATTTCTTGGGGAGAGAGTGATGAATCTGCAGATGACATTTGAGATGATTTGAGTGGAGGATGCATATCTTTTAGGGGCAGCAGCAATCAGTGGGGAAGACCATATTCTATCTGTGCCAGTAAGATACCTTTAGCTATAGCAATTCTACAGAGTCTGGAAAGAAAAGGAGAGATCCTATTAGTCTAAAATAGGAGAAAGTTGATGTGTATATTACATTTGAAGATGGAAACTAAGGAAGGGGGCCAATCAAATCCCTAGGTATTTGAATGAAGTGGTATTTTCAGTAGCATTTTTAGACCCTTAGGTTATGGTCCCCTATCACTGTCTTCATTTAGGGGTTTTGCTCTAATACTGAAACACATGAGTTTTAGACATAGTGGATTGGAAAGTAGTAGCTGTTCTGGGTAAGGACTGGAAAATTGAATGCCCTGGATCTGTAGCAGTAAAAGATAGAGCCCTGATCTGGGTTCAGATAATAGCTAGACACTTGAGACAGATGAGGAGAGAAAGAGAAATAGAGACAATGTTTTCTTGCCTTTCCCAGGGGAGAGGTTAACAGGTATGCTGTGGAGAGCATCTTCCTTATATGTATTATTTTATTATAAAATACTTAGCAATTTCATCTCCCAGTTTCCTGGGACTTCATCACAGTATAAAAAAAAATCCTGGTGCCACAAGAGGTATGCTGTGGAGCGCATCTGCCTTAAATGTATTATTTTATTATAAAATACTGAGCAGTTTCATCTCCCAGTTTCCTGGGACTTCATCAGAGTATAAAAAACAATCCTGGTGCCACAATGCATTTATAGTTAGAGTTATCTAGTCACATCTCATCACAACTTAATTGACTGATCAGCCTTAAAGGACTAGAATAAAAGGTAGAAAATGTATTAAAATTATATATGACAAATTACACAAAATTACAACAGAAACTTTTGCAAACATCAATATACACTGAGTGTGTATTGTAACAGTTTTAAAAATTGTGATAGGAAGTATATCATTCTTTAAGCTTGCTAAAACCAGTTATAATGCCTATGCCCTACATTTTAGCACTCTAAACAAAGATACATGGTAATTAATACCTGGTGAGACAGTTGCATTTAATTTTAAGTGCCACACTAGTTCTTTATACTGTAATAATGTATCCATGTCACCTCCTGTTTTACTGTAAAGAGTTTTATCAGTAACAAAAAAGTGCAAACTGTTTAAAAGACTTGCAAGCCTCTGAGTGTCTACTTAAAGCAGTTGTTTTCTTTTTGGTATCATGTAAATGTTCCCTAATTCTGCCTCTCAATCTCCTTGTAGTTTCTCCAACATAAAACACTGGACATGACACCTGTCACTACATAAACAACTCCTGTAGTTTCACAATCATAGTGACCAGGGCATGGAAGGCTTCCTTCAAAACTTCCAACCTAACATATGGCCTGATGGAAGTATGCAGAGTTCACTGCAAGAATTTCTTTAATGTTTCTACCTTTGCTATAAAATATATTGGGTGTAATATGTTTGTGTCAAAGGAAAACTGAAAAACAGATGCATGATTATGCAAAATATAGTTTCAAATAAGTAGGAACTTTGTATTTCAAGCATCTTAAAATTGCTTTCTGTCTGTGGTGTACTGACAGGTAATTGAAGGCAAAGTAAGTGCTGAAAGAGTTAAGGGATATTATGTTTGAAAATTAGTAAATGGTGTAGCCATGGAAACAAGATTAATCAACAGTACACTTTGGCCTTCTCAGGCTGGAGAGTTGTCTTTGCAAGGAGGTCTGTGAGATACTGTGTACTGGTACTGAATGTTACAAAGCTGAAGGCCAATAAATCTTAAGCAGAGGTGGTCTGTGTTTTAAAAAGGCATATTTGTGAAGTGTTCACATCAAGGTCTAAGCGAGGATCACAAGGACATAAAGTATTTAATAATTTAATGATTTGCTAAGAGCAATTAACGTCAAAGTTCTGCCTGCATGAAACTGATAATAATAGTATATAAATTAAGGTTTTCCTTTATTCTTTGAGACTGATCTGAAAATTTTAGCAGGCTGTCTCCCAGCGCTGTTTATTGAATGTACTTTGCACAGCCTGAAGTGTTATTCTTGACTGAGACTAAAAGGTAAAACTCTTCCTTATTTATTTGTGAACTTTAATATTTGGTTGGTGCCTTAAGACTCAGATTCTGAACTTTGGCATTGCTGCAGGACAGTGTGGAATAAATTGCAAGGGCCTAGCACAGAATGATGATCTGTGAATTCCACGCTACTTTGTATGGAATAGTCAGAGATTCATATACATAACTATTCAGGCTGTGCAAACATGCTGTACTAGGTGGGGGAAATGAATTTGTGGGAAAATGTTTTTTTTTTCTCTCTCTCTTAATATAATTGTAGTTAAAAAAGAGTGGAATGAGTGAGTAACTGTTTGTTGAATGACTGAGCGTGCTTGTTAGGTGTATGTAAAGTAATAGTCGGAGGACACCACAGGAAATAAAGAAAAGTTTATTAATGTCTATACACATACAACAAAAGAGAAAATTAACACAAGGAGGCACCTTGTGCCAAGGGCGGTAACCTCAAGACTAAAAGGTAAGAGGTATGAGAGATGTTTTATATTGTTTAATGTATGAGTGAAAAGAAAGGGAGAGAGAGAGAAAAAGTTAAATCAAAGTCGTGAGCCCATAGCATGCTGCGACATAGGTGTGTGTGTGTGTGTTGATAAATCAAATTCATGAGCCTATAGCATGTTGACATTGGTGTGCTGGTAAATAAAGTTTTTGAGCCCATTGCATGTTGGGATGTAGGTGTGACTGTAAAATTAACTTCAGAGGGTCCAAAAGCGTGATCACTTCTAGACACAGTACACATCCACCCTGTCATCCTGATCGCTATGCTAGAGCTGTAAATTTTGAGATTGTGATGGGGAATAAAGCAAGGGGGTGTTGTGGGAAAAGGCTGATCAAAACCTTTCTGTGTCATTGCACAGTGACAGAATCCCTACCCTTTCCTCCTTGTATGGTGTGTGAACTGAGGTAGTAATTTTTCTTTTCTAAATTACCAGGATCCAGGATCTACAAGGTAAGTCTTAATAGGGAAAATTGGAACAAAGTTAAGCAGGTAGAATCAAATCCCTGTAAAGGGAACACCTGCATATTTTATGTATCATAATTATGAAAAGAAAGTTGGAAGTATCTGAATGAATGGTTTCAGCTTACTAAAAATTGCCCTGGTGAAGTATTTCCATTAAATTGAACTTATGATAAGAATAAATTAAGGAATTTGAAGCGTATTTTGGAAGAAAAGAAAAACAAAGTGGGGAACAATGGGAAGTATTTTATTCTTGGTACATTGAAGCCCTTAAAAGGGAAAGGAATCAGCATTAGGGATTACAGGATACTGATAAGAAGATGCTACAACAAGTGAAAGAGGTTAAGAAGCCAGAACAGACCAGTAAAACAGGATCCCTTTATCCTATCTTGGCAGGTTTGGAAGAAACTGGGGATGGTCAAAAAGCAGATACTTCTGAAGAGGATGCTAATCCTCCAGTAACTACTGCAACCCCACCCCCATATATACAAGTATGGGTGGCTCCTGTACAATATTCTGCTATTTCTCCGACCCCTGCATTTTGGACAACTGTCTATTGGACACCAGGTCAGCATGATACTGTTACATGTCAGAGTAGTTACCTGTTCAACCCTCATCTTCTGAACAGGCATCTGCAGTCGAGGAGGTGTCTTCTCCTCCTCTTTCTCATTTCCAAACCTATACCTCTCCATCAGGAGCGCTAGCATTTAATACATGCATAGCCCATCACACATCCTTGCACAACAGGGTAGGACAAAAGGTTGTTGCCTCTGGAGAGAATCTTTTGGCACCTCTTAGAGAAATATTGGGGGCTAATAATAGAGAGCTTGTTCATCACCCTTGTCCCCTGTTGATTTGCATGCCATGTCCAAAAGGTTTCCAAATATTAGAGAAAATGCGTTAAGGTTTAAGGGGGAATTAAAAACTATAATGGAATGTTATAACTCTACTTTGACAAATTTAAACCAGTTGCTTTGGGTAGTCACTTCAGATGAAATAAGAAGACAGTTACTTGAAAAAGACAAAAGGACAGGGCTGTTAAATAAAATTACAAAAGTGTGTCAAGTTAGGAAAGATTGGTCTAGGATACAGGCATGTAAGCAAAATAAATTGGAAGCCCTTGCAGATTGAGTCATCTGAAAGCAGTGTTTACTAGACATTCAGAAGTACCAGATCCAGAAGAACAAGCTATGCCAGCTATTGCAGCTGCTTTTGTGCAGGGTCTGCAAGCCCCTGTACAAAATCAAATAAAGCAAGTGCTTATAGACTGGCTGGGAAAGGACATGGAGTCCTTATTAGGTGCTGCAAATCACTGTGCTGAGTATAGGGAAAATGTGAAAGGATACTGAGGATAAGTTTTTAACTTTGCAAATAAGGCAGTTAGAAGCCCCAACAGGATGAAGCAGGGGAAGGGGGAGATGAATTGCTAGAGGATTTAGTAAGAGTGCTGGTTGAGGGGAACAAGGTACAGCTGGCTGCGAACAATGAGCTGGCAGTGCTCCTCCTGCCTCATCTGATGGATCCTGCTTCAATTGTGGTAAACCAGGACATTGGAGAGGAGAATGCCCACACAAGCAAATGCAGAGAGTCCAAGATACTTGGACTGAATTCTTCTTCTTCTGGCTTTTCCCGGTTAGGGGTCACCACAGCAGATCACCTGTTTCCGTTTCTTCCTGTCCTCTGCATCTTGCTCTGTCACACTAACCACCTGCATGTCCTCTCTAACTACATCCATAAACCTTATCTTAGGCCTTCCTCTTTTCCTCTTAACTGGCAGCTTCATCATTAGCATCCTTTTCCCAATATACTCAGCATCCCTCCTCAGCACATGTCCAAACCAATGCAATCTCTCCTCTCTGGCTTTGTCTCCAAACTGTCCAACCTGGGCTGACCCTCTAATATACTTATTCCTAATCCTGTCTACCCTCATCACACCCAGTGCAAATCTTAACATCTTTAACTCTGGAACATCCAGCTCTGACTCCTGCCCTTTTGTCAATGCCACTGTCTCCAACCCATATAACATAGCTGGTCTCACTACCCTTTTGTAGACTTTCCCTTTCACTCTTATTGGTACTCATCTGTCACAAATCACTCCTGACACTCTTCTCCACCCACTCCACCCTGCCTGTACTTTCTTCTTCACCTCTCTTCCACACTCGCCATTACTCTGAACTGTTGATCTCAGGTATTTAAACTCATCCACCTTCGCCAACTCTACTCCCTGCATCCTCACCATTCCTCTATTCTGCCTTTCATTCACGCACATGTATTCCATCTTAGTCCGGCTGACCTTCATTCCTCTCCTCTCCTCTCTAGGGCATATCTCCACCTCTCCAGGGTCTCCTCAACCTGTTCCCTACTCTCACTACATATCACAATGTCATCTGCAAACATCATAGTCCACGGGGACTCCTGTCTGATCTCATCTGTCAACCTGTCCATCACCAGTGCAAATAAGAAAGGGCTCAGAGCTGATCCTTGATGTAATCCCACCTCCACCTTAAACACATCTGTCACTCCCACTGCAGATCTCACCGCTGTCACACTACCCTTGTACATATCCTGTACCACTCTTACATACTTCTCTGCCACTCCCGACTTCCTCATGCAATACCACAACTCCTCTCTAGGCATCCTGTCATATGCTTTCTCTAAGTCCACAAAGACACAATGCAACTCCTTCTGACCTTCTCTGTACTTCTCCATCAACACTCTCAGAGCAAACATCGCATCTGTAGTGCTCTTTCCTGGCATGAAACCATACTGCTGATCACTAATCATCACATCCCTTCTTAACCTAGCTTCCACTACTCTTTCCCATAATTTCATGCTGTGACTGATCAGTTTTATCCCTCTGTAGTTACTACAGCTCTGCACATCACCCTTATTCTTAACAATCGGTACCAAAACACTTTTTCTCCACTCATCAGGCATCCTCTCACTTTCCAAGATTTCATTAAACAATCTGGTTAAAAATTCCACTGCCATTTTTCCTAAACACCTCCAAGCTTCCACATGTATGTCATCTGGACCAACAGCCTTTCCATTCTTTATACTCTTCATAGCTATCCTTACTTCTGCCTTGCTAATCCATTGCACTTCCTGATTCACTATCCCCACATCATCCAGCCTTCTCTCTCTCTCATTCTCTTCATTTATCAGCCCCTCAAAGTACTCTTTCCATCTGTTCAACACATTCTCTTCACTAGTGAGTACATTTCCTTCATTATCCTTTATCACCCTTACCTGCTGCACATCTTTCCTAGCTTGGTCCCACTGTCTAGCCAATCGGTACAGGTCCTTTTCTCCCTCCTTAGTGTCCTACATTTCATACAACTCTCTATACGCCTTATCATTAGCCTTTGCCACCTCTCTCTTTACCATGCACCTCATCTCCTTATACTCCTGTCTACTTTCTTCATCTCTCTGACAATCCCACTTCTTCTTCGCCAACCTCTTTCTCCGTATACTCTCCTGTAAGTCCTCTTTCCACCACCTGGTCTCCTTATACTCCTTCCACTGTCCAGAATTCACACCAAGCACCTTTTTAGCAGTCGTTCTTACTAGCTCTGCTGTAGTTACCCAGTTATTCGGTAACACTTCACTGCCACTCAGTGCCTGTCTTAACTCTTCCCTGAATCCACCTCACAATCACCCTTTTTCAATTTCCATTATTTGATCCTTGGTGCTGCCCTCTCATTCTTCCTCCTCTTCTTGATCACCAATATCATTCTGTAGACCACCATTCTGTGCTGCCTAACTACACTTTCCCCCGTCACCACTTTACAATCTCCAGTCTCCTTCAAACTGGCCCTCCTGCATAGGATATAATCCACCTGTGTGCATCTCCCTCCACTCTTGTATGTCACCCTATGTTCCTCCCTCTTGTTAAAATACGTATTCACCACAGCCATGTCCATCCTTTCTGCAAAATCCATTACCATCTGAACTTCTGCATTCCTTTCCTTAATACCATACCTACCCATCACTTCCTCATCTCCTCTTTTCCCTTCACCAACATGCCCATTGAAATCTGCTGCGATCACCACTCTCTCATCCTTGGGTACAGTCATCACCACTTCATCCAACTCACTTCAAAATTTTTCTTTCTCGTCCATCGCACACCCAACTTGCGGAGCATATGCACTAACGACACTCATCATTACACCATCAGTTACCAGCTTCATAAACATCACTCTATCCAACACTCTTTTCACCACCAAAACACTCTTGGTGTACCATTCCTTCAGGATGACCCCTACCCCATTTCCCCTCCCATCCACACCATGATAGAACAATTTGAACCCACCTCCAATACACCTGGCCTTACTTCCCTTCCACCTGGTCTCTTGTTAACACAATATATCAACCTTCCTTCTGTCCATTATATCAGCTAGCTCTCTCCCTATACCAGTCATGCTGCCAACATTCAAAGTTCCTACCCTCACTACCACACTCCTAACCTTTCTCCTCTCTTCTTGCCTTCGGGCATGCCTTCCCCCAGATGCACAGGCCAGTGCATTTCTTCACGCCGGTCCCAAGCCCGGATAAATGGGGAGGGTTGTGTCAGGAAGGGCATCTGGCGTAAAACATCTGCCAAATGAGATATGTGGAAACCAATACTTGGACTGAATGGCAGCTGTATAATCACAATAATGCATTTCCTTCACCACCTCCTCAAATTGGACGGAGTCAGGAATCACCGTACTATGTCAGAATAATAAAACAAAAATAAATCTTAGTCCTTGGGTGCCACTAGATCAAAAGGGACCCTATGTTAAGGTACAAATAAATTAAAAAAAAATCCTTTCCTGGGGCACACAGGACCCACTAGGTCTGTATTAAAAGTTACCTCAGATAGTCAGATACCAGTATCAAAACATAATGTAAAGGCAGTTGGAGTAATAAATACCACTGTTATGTATCCTGTTTCAGAACCTATACCCATTTCTTTAGGACTGATTAAAGAAAGGCATTCTTTCCTTTTGAGTATCACTGCACTGGTGAATCAGCTAGGGGAGAGGCCTGTTATACAAACTAGGTTGTACTATTCACTGTACACCAGAAGGGGTGTATTTGGATGTTCTAACAGAATCAGTGGTGGAAATGTTAGCAGTCTTAGTGCAAGCTGTGGAACAGCGTGTTGAAGGCATATGGACAGCTGAAAAACTGTTGCAGCAGATACCTACTGACGTATGGGTAGGGTTGCCAGCTTTCTTTGTAGCTAAAACCAGACTAAGGTCACACCCCTAGCATTGCCTATAACTCCACCCATTCCCACCCCTCTCCCATTCATGCCCCACCCATTGTGTGACATAACAGTGACATCAGCTGATGGGAATGCCCCCTTTTATGTTCCGGATGCCTGATTTCAGCCGATTTATCCCCATTTGTCATAAACACTGTTCAAAACTCTCACTGTGCATACTGTGTTCTGCTTTACTTCTACAGTGATTACAGATATTTGGATTTAATTTAAAACATTTATTTCAAATTTTATAGCACAAACCACTGATACACATTTGCTAAACAAAGCAATATAGTCTCACAATGAAAACAGACTTAGCATTAAAACTACTCTGCCTTTAAATCTCACATTCACCGAAACAGCATTACTCATTGTTTTCCCAAGTTTAGGATGATAACATTTTAAAATGTTCTAAGAAATGACAATACTAACAACAATCATATCTTACATGGCAATGGCATTAAAACTTCTCTATCCTTGAAACTCACATTCATTGAAACAGCATTGAAACCCACACCACATCCAAAGAAAATGCATGGCCACGGGTGGATAAAGATTACCTTTGGTCTTTCAAATCATAGGCCCCTTGCACACAAAACAAGAAACATACATGTGTTCTTTTCTTTGATACACCTTCCTGACTTTATTAAATTATATTCCTTGGATAATTCAACACACTTGTTTTAAATTTATTGTTTGAACAATTTACAGTCAGAGCAACATACCACTATGCCAAATCAGCAGCTTCCTCAAAAATAGGAAGACTGAAACTTAATGGCTATCATTTAGTGAATTCATTTGTCATAGCTGTCAACCTCTTTGCACAAAAAACCTGGACAAACAAAGCCAATAATGGGGGAATACAAATTCAGTACTTTTCACTATAACTCTCAATTCTTAGCACCAAAAACCTGGGCAAAGCTAAGAAGTGGTGATGGCTAGGGACTTTAGGCTCTTTTTACCCTGTAGTTAAGGTACAGCGTTTGAGCCTGAGTACCTCTAACCACCAGGTGTATTACACGGGGGGCATTTACACACACACACACACACACACACACACACACACACACACTACCTTCATTGCTAATGCTGCTTTCCAAAGCAGTCAGCTCTACTCCAGTAACCTGCCAAAAGAACCATCGTCTTGTAAACAACCAGATCAAAATTAAAAGGAATATACTGCAGTCATCTGCCTAGCTCTCAACCAGTCAGGGACAAATTGCAATAAACTCAGTGACCACTCCCGAGTTAGTCAAGGGAGACTTTCAAAATATTAGCACTATTAACCTGAGCGTTGCCAAATAAGCCAATGTGAATTAATATCCATTTTCCACAGTAAAAGTAGTCCATAGCCTCCCCCTTTTTTTTCTTTTTTTTTTTATACCTATGTAGTTTTATACTGGCAAAGGCTTCACCACAGAATGAACTAAACAGTATGGCATGTTCACAGATCCATTACGCAATTAATTGCATAGCAACCTAAAACATTTCGGATACTCTGCAGGTAATCAAAATTTAATTTGCTTTAAAAGAAACTACCATTTCAAATATCTAAGGTTAACCAAACTGTGCTTCGACTCAGTATTCAGAGTAAATAAAAAATTTTCAGAGACAAAACTAGCACAGAGAGGTAAATGACTATCAGTGGTTCAAAATAGTAAAGGGTTGCCTATCTAATCATGCATGAAAAAAGAAAAACACCATGTAATGCTGTCTTTCACAATCATGTAACTCAACCCAGAAGCACTTCTCAACTCACCTCCATTACAGATTTGGACTTCCACCCAGCCAGTCGAACTTCAAAAATGCTTGCTTGCATTCTGAAAATGCTGCCTTCCCCTGTTTGAAATGCTGGCTTATGCTTCCCACTTGCACTACCAGAAGTGAGCTCCTTGAGCACAGTTCCAACAGGCTGGTAGCCCTGAGGGACCTGATGTCATCACGCACTCATGAGTGGACGAGCTCCCTGGTCAGCCTCAGTAAGAAGCTGAGATCCCTTATAAGGTCCTCCAAAGCTAGCTACGAAAACAAAATCACCACTGATTCTAAGCGCAACCACAAAGCATTTTATAACTATGTCAAGAATCTCAATGGCAACACCCAGATCTGCTCTGGGTTACAGCACAACGGCACGGAAATTACAGAACCAACTGATATTGCCAACATCCTGGCAGATAGGTTCAGTGCTAACTTTGCCCCCCTCTCACCCCCTAAAGGGCCCATATGTATACAGGAAGAATGCAGAGTCCCTGTAATCACATTTTGCAATTAAAAGCTGCACTCTCTAAAACCAAAAACACAGCATCCATGGGACCGGACAGCATCCCAGGCTGCGTTTTACACAAACTTCAGAATAAACTGGCTCCCCATCTAAGCACCATGTTCAATCATAGTGTCATGTCAGGCTTTGTGTCCACTGAATGGCACACAGCAACAGTTATTCCACTCCACAAAGAAGGAGCCACCACTGATCCTGGGAACTATCGCCCTGTTAGCCTGATGAGCCTGGTCTGCAAGGCCATGGAACGTATCATCATGGAACTCATAAACAAAGACATTGGTAGCCTCCAAACTCTGGACCCCACTGAGTTCGGGTTTGTGAAAGGTGATCATGCCTTCCGAACCTGATTGACTTCTTTGAGACAGTCACCAAAGACGTAGACGAGGGTAAGGTGGTTCACACAGTCTATCTTGTCCTCGCCAAGGCTTTCAACACCATCCCCATTCTGGAATTATAGATAAACTCACTAAACTAGGTATAAATCCCTACATCAGAAGATGGATTGCCAACTGGCTCACTGACAGAACCCACACTGTAAAAGTTGCAGACTCCAAATCTGACTTCAAACCAGTGACAAGTGGAGTACCACAGGGTTCAGTCCTGGGACCTCTTCTGTTTGGCATCTACTTCTCTGAAGTACAGGCTACCACAGAAGGCCTCTGGCTAACGAAGTTCACAGATGACTGCAAACTAGGAGCCATAGTCGAGTCCCCAAATGATGTGGACATCCTACAAAAGGGCCTCACTGAGATAGATGCCTGGTGTCAGAGGCATGGCCTCACATTCAATGCTAAAAAAGTGCATTCTCATCCCCTTTAGTAAAAACTCTGTACCCATGAACTACCACATAAACGGCAGCCTACTTAATGCCGAATGTGTGATAAGAGACCTTGGGACCCAGGTGGACAGTAGTCTCTCCTTTGATAATCACGTCACCACAGTAGTCAGGAAATCCTTCTATGTGTCACACCTCATCACAAAAGGGTTCTCATCCAGGAAAAAAGAGGTCATTGTTCCCCTCTACTCGGCACTCATTAGACCCATTATAGAGTACAATGCCCCTTTTGGAATGTACCTCACAAGACATCTGCAGCAGCTGGAAAGGACACAGAAGTACCTCACAAAGAGGATTACTGGCCTCAAACAGATACCCTACACTGACCGTCTCAAAAACTCCAGCTTTACTCTGTAGTATATCACCTACTCCGAGGAGATCTCTGCCTAACATATAAAGCTATGTTAAACATTGAGCTGTTGGGACATGCTACACCTAAAGAAATCCCAATCCCTCCAAGGTACACGCTCTAGGGACCTAAACCTTGTCACCACAATAAACTGGACATGCTGGAAGGATAGATTCCTGTCTCAGAGACTTCTTATACTCTGGAACAAGCTACCCATCTATGTCAAGCCAAGTTCCTCATTAGCACTCTTCAAGAAAAATCTTGATGAGTGGATGAGAAACAGGAAATCCACCCCAGGGATCACTTCTGTGGCTCTGCTCAACAGGGGCACAGGAAATTAACTTTTTTTGGTGGCGTAAACCAGGGAAGCTTGTTGGCTAGGCTTACTTAGGCCCTTGGGCCAATAGCCTAGTACCTGCCTATGAACCTATGAAGCTCGAAGGATGAACCATCTCACCCAGTGAAGGATTAAAAGAGAAAATCAACTTAGATGTCAGTCCATGATAAATCCAGTGACAATAGGTACTTTTACTTTGTTTTTTTGCTGTTTCCTTTTATAAACTGGTCAAGAGAAAATACTTTCCTGTTGGTTCTTCAACAGTATGCTGTGGACTTAAATGTGACAAACTGCTGAGTGTGTTCTCATATACCTCATCATGCTAAGGCAGGGATTCCCATGATTCCAATCCCTGCATCTCAAGTGACATTTGAAAAGGAACTTAGTGACATTAATCTAACTTGGGCTAATCTGACTAACTTTTTAAAGGTTGTGTCTTTTCAGCTTGCAACCACAAGTCATGAAGACACATGTTATGCCAGAAGTGGAACTGTACCAGTGAGAACCAGCAGATGCAATGATACTAGACATGAAAGTGTCTTGCACTCCCTATACTTAAAAAGCTATATCTGGGGGCTTGACATTGGCATGATAGAGGATCATTACTACATTTGCTGTGATCATGCCTACCCTATGGTTGTCTACAAATTGGTCTGGATGTTGTTTTGTAGGATGTAACACTCCTGCTATTCAACATTTTTAGAACCTTCCAGCAGATTGAGAGATGGGTAATTCACTGTACAGAGCAAGTGTTTTCAGTCTTTACTCCTGGGTATGGAGTACATAGGACAATGCTCGAAATCACCATGCTTGCTTAAATTCTTTAGGAGGTAGCAAACCATACTTTATATCACGTCAGGATGACAAATTGAGAAATGACTGAAATTTGAACTGTGGTATTACAAAATTGACTAGCACTCAACATAATCCTGGCTGCTGGGGGGGGGTCATGTGTCCTCATAGGAAGTCATTGTTCCTATATTAGTGACTATCATGATGAACAAGTAAAGTTGGCTAATTTCATGGAGCAAAGAGCCAAGAATCTGGACTGTACAGCTAAACAGTAGAATTTTTTAGATGGTTGAGCAGTGCATTTGGTAACCTGGGAACTAATATATTACAAGGTATCATTACAATAATTGGTGTTATTCTTTTCGTTGTTTTAAGATTTTCTGTTCTAAAGGCTGTGATTACAAAATGCTTAATCTCACCTGCATGTGCAGTGCCACTTATAAAGGTACCAAATGATGAACAGATTACTAAAGATGATGAATATGATGATGCTGAAGCATATTTTATCAAATTAAAAAGAATCAAAAAATAACTGTGGATGAAACTCAGTGTCGCAGGGAGGACTGTTATGGAAAGTTGTGTGTCATGTTTACTCTTCACAAAATGCATTTTAACTTGTAGTTTCTTCACAAAATAATCAAAATGTTTATAATTTCTTTATGTCAAAGTAAAACTGAAAAGCAAATGCACAATTATGCAAGATATAGTTGCATGTAAGTAGTAGCTTTGCAGTATATTTCAAGCATTAAAGTTGCATTATCTGTGTGGTGTACTGACAGATAACTGAAGGCAAAGTAAATGCTGAAAGAATTAAGGGATGTTATGTTATGTTTGACAATTAGTAAATGATGTTGGGTATCTATGGAAACCAGATTAATCAGCAATATGCTCTGGCCTTCTCAAGCTCTGGGACGAGTCTTTGCAAGGATGTCTGTGATGTAGTGTGCAGATGTACTGAATGTTACAAAGCTGAAGGCCAATAAATCTTAAGCACATGTGGTCTATGTTATAAAAAGGCACATTTGTGAAGTGTTCATGTCAAGCTCTAAGCGAGGATCACAAGGACATAAAATATTTTAAAAAATTAATGATTTGCTAAAAGCCATGTAACATCAGAGTTCTGCATGCATGAAATTGATAAGAAAAGTATATAAATTAAGGTTTTCCTTTATTCTATCTGAAAATTTTAGTAGGCAGTCTCCAGCGCTGTTTATGGAATACACAAGTCCTTTGCACATCCTGAAGTGTTATTCTTGACTGAGAGTAATAGGTAAAACTCTGTTATTTATTTATGAACTTTAATGAGAGGCTACTTCATCTGTGGGCTTGAAGGACATCTCATTGTGGCAATGCATTTCAACCCCGCCACGGGCTAGATCAGCAGCACATGCAGGTAGTCCAGAAAAAATATTGTCTTGGAATCTGTGTGTGAGTACAGATATGATTTAAACTGCATGTAAAAACTGTCAAATTTCAAAGCCCGACCAACTTTATTAGTGTAAAATGACATTTGCATCCAATGTCATTTATCCAGTATTGGCTAAATATTTTCACAAGAGGTCTTAAAATACTTGAATTTTGACATTAAATTGTTGATAATTGCCAGAGCTACAAGCTTACATTTTTTTCTCATTAGTACACTTTATATTTCCTTGAGAATACTGTTGTGTCAAATACTGGACCAAGTGTTCTGTGCCTTGCTTACCAATTTCAGTTCCCAGCTTCTTTACCTCTGCTATCCTTTCCTGCTGCATGTTAAGAATTTCTACAGATTTGCTTCTGCCCCTTTGGACTTCACTCTACAGTGAATATTGTCTCAAAGGCTATTAGTTTATGCCCTTGTCAGATAGGTCCTTGGGAGCCAAACAGGAACCTGATTGGAATTCATGATAGTGTGAAGACAGCATTGTTTGAACTGTTGGGATATTCCTGCTACTATGCTATTATGCATATCACTGCATGCATACTTCCAGCCACTACAGGATGGGGGCTGCTAGGGACTCATTTTCTGCATAAACCTCACCCTGAAACAAAACTGTAGAAGAGGTTTCCAGCTCAGTCTGACCCATGCTGACTGGCCTTCTGCTGAACATTATTATTTTCTCAGCTCAGGTTGTCAGTGGTTTGGATAGAAATCCAAACTCTGGCTAGTAAGCCAGCTAAAGGCTGCATCAGATCTGTCAAGTACAACCTGCCAGTTTTGCTTGTTACTATTTTGACCAGAACGTTACAATGTAGTCCATTCTTCTGACATACTAACCATAAACTGATAGCTGTCAGTTACACAAGACCCAAACCAAATTTATGTTTTTTCTGATTTTGCTGGTCAGAAATATATTTTGAATCCTCATAGCAGGAATACCTAAAATTGTTTTTTTACATTTCATGTGATCATGCTATTGCTCCTGAGGCCAAGTTGGAATACATTGATTTCATTTCTTCATCCTTCAGTCTTCCATCTCTGCTGACCTATGAACATCAATTGGTCTCTGAACATGTATACCCTCTGTATCGCACATTCTTTCACCCCAATCCCCCTCAGAGTTCTTGTTCAGCTCATGTTGTAACCATTCATAAATTGTGTCTCCCCTCTTCAGGAAGGATCAATTTCTGGACACAAGGAATTCTGCATTCATCAAGAAGACCAAGAATCTGAGAAAAATAGTCTGCAACCAATAGTCAGGCATTCTGCAGACTCTGAGAACTTTATTACCATAATCTTTTCCAAAGCTAGGGTGTGAAATGACACTGGGGAGGGGTGTACTTATGTCTGTGCATGTCCATTTCCTACAATGTACTTCCACAACTGCAGGAATCTTTGGAGAGCTGCAGTTCTACACAAGACCACAGTCCATGCCCTTTCCCTAGTAGAGTACAGCAGGCCTTCAGTCACTCTTGTCTTAACTCCTCCTTCCCACCCCCTAGTCATGCCCTCAGTGTCTACACTTGCTCATCAGTCCTCAGTCACCTTTATTCCATATAGGTACTCCAGTCCGTATAATTTGGATGTCTAACCATGTCAGAGTTATGAACCTGCAAGCATGAAAAGGACCTTTACTCTTTGTTATGATCCTGAACTTTAAAACCATTGCACAAGCTAAATAACTGGATAAGGAAACTACAGGACAGAGCACAATTAAAAAAAAAAAAAAAAAAAAAAAAGCTCTCCTATAATAGTGTGAGTGCCCTGGATAGCACCTGCTCAATTTATATTTCTGTACTCTAAATGAAGAATTAGATGCACTGGGCAGAATGCCTTGGGTCCTGTGTTGAATGGGAAGTAACTAAAAATGTGCCTTTGAGCTATTTTGTAAGTCATTGGGTTTACAAAAGCCATTTTCTATGTATTTTATTATTTGTAAACCTGTAAATGACAGCTGCAAAGAACCATTCCTATGCATAACCACTCCAAAGAATGTATTTTACGTGCACATTTGACCCAGGCACTAAAAGGACTTCATCAGAAAATTGCTTTTAACATGCATTCTGATGTAAACCTTAGCAAAAATCACTTGATCCACAATCAACTTGCACCAATAACATTTTGAAAAAGTAAAAACTACACGAGTCATTATTTCTGAATAAAACAAAGCAATCACAACTCAACTATCCTTAATTTCAACACACTTAAAAATGAAGTATGATTATATATATATATATATATATATATATATATATATATATATATAATTATGGTGAACACTAGCATTTAAAAGCAGTTGCCATAATAATTCCCTGTACTTCAGTTTACTTTCCCAGTCTCCTCCCTCTTAGTATTAGAAACATTTTCTAACAAAAAACTGAAATCTTCTAAAATCAAGACATTCTGTTGAACATTTAAGGTGATTTGTCACACTTTTAAGTGGTCTGGTTTTGTTTTGTATGCACTGTAATAGCAATATTACTAAAGTGGTAACTGCTGTGTTTGTTTTCTTTGGTGGAAATACTTATCTTCTAGCTGAAGTTGCTAAGGCAGAGCTTCTGCAGGCATTTTGAAAACTTATTTTTCTGTAAGACTCTGAACCCAGTATGATGTCATATCAGGTAAGCCTTGCTGGAGTAGAACTGGAAATATTGCAGAGTGGCAGGCTTTTTCAGAGATTTGTCGTTTTTCTTTTTTTCTTTTTCCTGGGCATCAGAAGTGGCAGGATAAAAACAGTGTAAAAGCACTGGCATTCAGTTTTGTAATCTATTTAGTATTGTACCAATTTTTTTACTATTTTATATGGTACTAGTTTTCAAGCAGTTACCGCTAAGTTTATGCAAGTGTGTGTGAAATAAGTTCTATCTATGCGTTGTACAGTTGGTAGCCTCATGCTTGTTGCAGTTCATTTTTAAAAACAGCACAAATGGTGTGTGTTTATTTCTGTGGAAATAGTTACTCATTTATGTATTGTTTTCAGGCATCTAAACCAAGATATGGTGTTAGTTGTGCAGTGCATACCTCTCAACTGTCCAGAATATTGTAGAATATCCTTGATTAGCTTTTCATACACACACACAAAACTGCAAAACAATACCATTGCATACTTCATACACGACTCCCATGTACACATCACTGTCCATGAATTACTCCTAGCACTATCATCGTATCACCCTCTATCACACCCCCCTGCAATAGTTTCAGGAATAAGCCTTTGTTCCCTTGTAAAATGCACTATGTGCCTGTCTTATAGTTTCCTCAGAAATAGAAAAGAAAGTTCAAATTATGTACAGAAGAATTTAAATAATTCACAAAATGTCACTCCCTTTACCATAATTCATAAAATGTCACTCCCTTTACCAAGAGCAACTATGTGTATGTGTAACAATGTTAGAGAGACCGCTTCTGTGAGTTTCATTACAGTGCTCATTACTAATTTTATATTCATAGCTAATTTTCAAACATCCATAATGCTAACTTACTTCCTCTCCTACATATCAAACAAAAAACACTTAAATACTGCTCCCATGCAAATCATTAACAAAAACAATGTATTGCTGTGAGCCAGCAATGACAGCAGTATGTGCGACCAAAAACATGAAAGTATTGCAGTCACCAGTTTAAAAAAAAAGAGTAATAATATATTTCATTCAGTAACCAGCAGCAAAATAAATTCATTATATCCTAGCAGAACCCACATTATTTGTGATTTTCCAACTGCTTTTCACTATGATATGGATGAGGCTACATAGCCTTTTTAACATCAACATCGCTGTCATCTGACCTTCCTGCTGAATTCAAGTGAGAGTAATCCTTTTAAGGATTTAGAACTCCAGTGTCAGAAGTTAAACCAACAACTTGGACATCATTGCTATTACTAGGGGGAAAAAACAGTTCTAAATCACTTTCATTCCTGAACTGACATCCATAATGGAATCCCTTACATGATATCAAGGGTCATAGGATATTCCACAGATAATTATATGGAGCTGGAGCGTCATACAATAAAATGTAACAAAAAATGGAAAAATGATCACACACCTTAAAATGATTATTGTGAAACCACAGAAGAAAATATTACAACAATAAAGACAAAAAAACATGAAGGAAAGAAGAGCAACAAATCACTGCAAATATGGCACTTGTTGTCTTTTTCTCTGATGGAATAAACATGCTCTGATGTTTGCATTCATTTCCCCATGTAAAATGCCTCACAGGTTAGGCATTTGAGAAAATAAGCAACTCCCATAATCATGCAATCAAAACATTCCTGCGCACCAATGCTGTGAGGATAATTGTTTAAATGTGAAATATGCCTACCCAATATATATCTACATAGCTTGTACTTATCACAGTTATACATTCCAAAATGCTTTGTACCCCTAGCAGGTGTAATTTTTAATCAATATTCTCCAAAATAACTTTTAAATTTCTCTCTCAAAACAAAAAACAAAGGATGGCTCATTGTTTATTCTTTTCTAATCATTCAGGGGTTATATTAATCGAAGGCCAATTTTTCTTTACTTCCTCCCTTACACTAAAAAATATCAGTACCATGGAATTAGTTTTCCTAACTGCCAGTTTACAGGTTTAGAAGTTTTTTTGTGTCTTTGCAGTTGCCTGTTTACAGGTTTAGAATTTTTTTTAGCCGTAGCTGAAATAATACTTATGGCTTTTTTTCCATTGGGTAAATGGAGCTATAAGACAACTACAGAAACTATGATACCACTATCTGTGTGACTCAGACTTTTTTGTGACTAATAATCACTGTGACACTTAAGATCTTTACATGTATGAAATAAAATAATATTCTATATGTCTAATATACCAAGGTTGACTCAAAGGCTTGTACATGTTCATATAAATTATTTTTATATAATTGTAAGGATTATCTGATTAAATTGTGTTTAGGAGACTGGGGTGGAGTGGTGGTCACAAATTCATGATGATGCATAAAAACATATAAATTGCTATGGACTAGATCCCTTTACAAATTACATCAACTCAGGTGAAAAGGGTGTTCGTCTTTCCTTGTACTAAGGCAAGCAAATGTTTTTGATAGTATTTATGTGATCTAGACTACTTGTATTTTGCTAGCTAGATAATCATGCCCGACTTTGCTTTTGTTATGGAGTACACACAAACATGCTGAAAAACATTGCCAGCCATTTGACTTGTCTTTTGCCTTTAACCATGTGTCCTGTACAGATTTGAGATATGGTCTTATCAATCACTTTTGGGTATGATGTTCGCTATTAATGAAGTTAACAACAACCCATATATTCTACCCAACATCACACTTGGCTTTGATGTTTATGATTCATGTGATAATGTGCTCGGTGGTCTTCAGGGGATCTTATGGCTCCTTACAGGAAAGGAAGTTCCATTTCCAAACTACTGCTGTAAAAAAGATTCTCCTCTGGTAGCTGTAATAGGGGAGTTGAGGTCACTGCTTTCTATTCCTATGGCAAGAATTCTTGGACTCTATAAATATCCACAGGTAATATACACTATTTGCATATTGTTTTGGAAGTATGAATAATCATTGACTATTTTAGATTTCTGCACTTCAGTATAAATTTGGAATAGGATTCATAACCTTGTTACTCCTTGTCTTTGAGAGTTAGCATAGAGGATTAAAGTTGTGAGCCATTAACAAGCTGATTGCTGTGGTCCAGAGTTTGATTCTCTCAGCCTCTGTTTATCCTCTGTGGTCTCTGCAAATCGCTTAACCTTGCAGTGCTCTTGGGAAATTGAGCAAGGCTCATCAATGGTCTCCTGGACTGCATACATAGTAATTACCTATGAACATGTAAGAAAGGCCAGTGTGCTATGCAGAGTAAGCCAAAATTATTGAGGGGGCAAGTGATGTTACTGTCTTATTTCTGGACTTAATGACCATCACCTAAAGCTCCACAACTACTGACTGTCTAGATATGCGCAACTACAAATATATAGTGTTTCACACAGACTGCCCACATGCTTCTCCAGAAGACCCCCTAGAGATGTCCCCATGTGTTTCACAGCATACTGCCAGGTGTGCAACTATAATGTATCTTTCTACAAGACCTAGTAGAGATGAGGGATATAGTGCTGCCATGATACAAGACTGAGAGGCACAAGAGCAAGTGAAATCCAAGTTCCATGCTGTAGTTAGAACAGTGCAGATTTTTGTGAAATGCAGCCTGAAATCATGTACATTGCTCCAAAATGCTGCTCATGGGCGTTGTTTTGTTTGTCATGATATGACAGAAGTACAAGAATTGTAGGTACGTAGACATCCCTGGTGTTATTTTAATAGTGTACACCCACAAGCTTGTCCCATTGTCAACATGACTGGATATTCTACACTGCAATGTATCTATGCATGCTGAATTTGTGTTTGTCCAGTGATAATGCCAGCATACACTGTGAAGGGACACATAGAGGCCACACGTGTGCTCTGTACTTACACTCACCTGCTTGTTTATCATAAACTGCAATGTTGGAATGCGTAGTGCACAGCTGGATATGTTGTATATCATGTCTAGCAGTGTCTGTGTTTGCCACATTGGTAACCTAATAAAAAATGATCCAGGAAAAGTGAAACATCCCACTGTTGTATAAAATAAACAAGGGCAAAAACTGCTCCACACTGCACTGTATTACAATGTGCACACAAAACTCACTGTTGAGCACGTTTGTCCCTTACATGAAACCGGACTTCTTCAGAACAGTTGCACGTTCTTCAAGTGCTCATTTTAAAACCTGTGTTTAACCATGTGATTTATTACATCATTTCAACCCTAGACTAAAATAAAGTGCCAGGACCTTCTTTAAGGATAGCACATAAAATGATCCCAAAATATATTGTGACCTCTAAATTTAACAAGCACTTAATTACTATAACATGTACAATAAAATATTGTAGACAATAAACATATAAAAAGTTAAAAATATAAAAAAATAGAGAATATACAGTTTTACTGATCTTAAACCACCCCAACTTCATTTTATACACAATTCAAAGAAGAAACTTCATTTAACCTGGGGGAGGGGGGATTGTTTTGGCAGTAGTTTTTAACTGCCAAAATGGTTCTCTAGTTTCTAGTCATTTTCTCCATGCTCTCCCTCTAGGATTAAAGGCTACTTACTCTGAGATATGAAACAAAAAGATATGATCAGAATACTGCTAAATGTGCCTGGATAATACATTATTTAGATTTTTCCTTTTAATGTCATAGGTATGCTAATATATTCTTTCTTTAAATGTTTGTTCAGTTTTGCCAGTACAAAATGCAGGGCAATCCTTGCATCTAGCAAGATAAACTACCTCTTTGGCTTCACAGTTAAAGTAAACAGTTGTATTAAAAGGGGCCATTCCATAACTGACCATCTCCTAACTTTCACTTATACTGGGACACTGATTACAACTACCCCATTTGTAAGTCCCTCTTCTTGCCCTTATGGCACCTGAATTAACCTTCCATCTTTCTACAAGATCTTTGGAATTTCTTCCCTTTTTAAACTCAAAACCATGTTTTTCACCTACTCTAGAGCTTAGGTTACTAAACTTAAAAATGTTCCAGGAATTCTTTGTGCTTTGGTTCAAATTAACTTGCATATCATGTACACAAATCTTTTAAAATAGGTTGACAGTGGGATGGTAAGGTGGATTAAAGGTACTAGTTCTCTTTAATACTGAAGTAGTATTATACTGCACCTCCTCATTATCAGAAAACCACAAGGACAAGTTATGTTTTTGTGTAAACAGTCTAACATTAATAAGGTATCTGAGATTGCAGCTCTTTTAGAAAGAACAAAAGTATTACCCCTTTAAACAAATCAGGATAACATTGATCTATATTTATTTATTTGACATTTGTTGACCAGGAATGTCTGACTGAGCCACACCCCTTTTTCAGCGGAAGTCCGGGATAAAAGCTGCACAATACTACATAGAAAGTTTACAAAAGTAACGGTTTATAAGTGCATTACAAAGAAAAATATAGCACTGAATACACTTGATTACAAAAAAATAATGCTGGTAACTGACGATATGCAGAGTCTGCTGAAAGCAGTTGGGAGACTATTTACAAGATACCATTTTATATATATATATATATATATATATATATATATATATATATATATATATAGAGAGAGAGAGAGAGAGCGAAGGTAGGGATGTGAAACTTTGAGCCTGGGAAAAGTTCACAGGAAAGGAAAAGAAGTTAAGTGAGAAGGAGTTAGGGGATAGAGGTAGGGACAGTGGTAGGAACACAATGAAAATGTGTGAGGGAGACAGAAGTAGAGCAGTTTAGAAGTAGGAGAGAGAAGAGCAGTAAAGAGGTTGTTGTTAGAGAGGTCAGAGAGAGTGGGATATAGGGGTGTTAGGGAAGGAAGTTCAAGCAGGTTTATATAACAGTCACTTTAGTTAAATTCTTAAAATAATTATGTTAATTGCAAATAATGTTAACATTATGAAACTAAAATGCTACATAAATTCATATTAAAATAAAAATAAAACACACAGAAGTGACCATAGAAGCCCAATTATAGAAAAGCAAAAAGCTTAACATTATCCAATATCTTTCAGCAGCTTGAGTTGCCACCAAAGTGATTTATCTTGTGAACATTTTAAGGCTACACTGGAAAACTTGTATACATGTTTGTGAACACTATGTTATTGATATTCAAGCAATCTCATCTGCACTTATTCATTTCTGCAAACAGTTAAGGAGCTATCGAATTTCTGTTTAATGCCATGCTGGAGAGTAATTTCTTTTAGCAGTTGAGTCACAGTAAGTTTAATAGAAAAATATTTTAAATTGCTCACATTTAAAACAGGAAGGAGGCAACACAATGCATAAAAGAGGTTATTTTCTTTATCAACATTATGCAAAAAGATATGCAAAAGAGACATAACATACAAAATGCAATCAACAAAAACACATAAGCTATTTTCTAAGTGTATTAATATCCTCCAGGTTGAGCTTTATAGGGAAAATAAGGACCTTCTATGTTTGTGGATGGGCTCTAACTGCATTGCTGGACCTCACAGTGCCCCTGAGCAGTGTTATGAATGCTACCTTGTTGGGCATTTTTTTTTTTTTTTTTTTACATAATCGTGTCTATGGGACATGCATCTGTTCTAACGTTTCAAACATACTTGTGACATAGAGGATAATGGGTTGCAGTGTTTTCTAAAGATGAAAGAAAATTTACTTGGAGATGGAAGTAATGGGATTCCAGTGTAAGAAACAGTTTTGGAACTGCTAGGATAGTAGAGTATATATGGAATTTTATAGAGCCTTGTAAAGGTCATAGCTGTTTATCAGACTTGGGAAACTGTGGCATCCCTGTAGAATCATTCAAATATATTTACTTGGTACTAGAGAATAAAGTTGTGCAATAAAACAGAGATTTGTGATAGCAAGAAATGGGTTGGCTGCAGTAAGAGAAAGATTCAACACAGAGAAGCCACAATCAGCAGACCTGTTCTCCTGTCTTGTGGCAGTCATATTTTTATTCAGTTATTTAGAATATCCTATTAGATTCATGTCATAAAAGTTAAGCCTAATGCCACGACATCTAGGAAAATTTATATAGCAAGAAATGCAGTAAACAAATTTCCACTTCTGTGAATATTTGCAGTCATCTAAACACCCAAATGCTGAACAAAATAAAAAAAAAATCAACAAAAGCAGCTAATGAAAATAAAAAAAACTCACCAACCGTGTCATTTTATGAAGAAAGACTATGACCCCACACCCACTACTTCTGTATGCTAGCTTTTTTTTGCACACATGGATAAGTTAACAACTACACAAACCATATTGTTTGTCTCTAGTACAGTTCATTTTCTGCCAAACCAGACAGCTCTGCACTTCAATGCAGACATACTTTGTTGAGCAGGACATCAGACAATCTCCTTTAATGTTAACAGATTCACTGTGAGTGCTGTTGATAGACACCTAGTCATGCTTGCTGAGGTGGATGAACTGCATTCAGGACATATAGCATCTTTTATTTTTCTGTCCAACCTGTTTCATACACAAAGTCTGAAGCTTAAGTTTAATGAAATCTGTAAAAACTCCACACAAAAAACTGGCATGTGGAGCTGAAAGTGCTGAATAAAATCCAAACAGAATAAATATTTTAGAATGACTGAAAGCTTCTTCTAAACTTTCTACACAGAATAAAAAATAATCTCATTCAGGGACTACCATAAAAGTAATTCAAATTAAAATTAAATCACCTTTATATTCCATATATCATGATTATAGTTTAAAAGATATATGCAATTTTAATCCATTTTTAATGTTTGTATAGAAACTGATGGATTCTGAATGAATTTATGAATATGTGTATTGCTACTTAAGCATCTAAATGTGATTCGCATATTTTATGAACTGTATATTGCATTTTTACCCATCCTGCTGACTATCTAGCATACACTTCCTTCACAGACTCTTTTGCCTCTCCTAGTCCTGCCAACCAAGTAGCTTTGAGTCACAGAATGGCTTTCAGCTGGTCAGAAGTCATTTGACCAATTCTCAGTGGTCAATACAAAAAGCCTGGCCTCCAATACTCATTAGATTGTCAGGCACTCAGTATTACTGGTGGACAAGTTAAAACAGCACTGTCCAAGGCCAAGAATGCATCTTCTATGGGACCTGACAATATCGCCGGCTATGTTCTATATGAACTACAGAATGAACTGGAACCTCACTTGTGTGCTCTGTTCAATCACAGCCTCACCACAGACTGCCCATCCTGAATGGTGCACTGCTACAGTCATCCCTCTCCACAAGGGAGGAGCAACTACAGTCCCCGGGAACTATAGCCCCATTAGTCTGACAAGTCTGATATGCAGAACTGTGGAGTGCATCATCATGGACCTAATAAACAAAGATATAGGGAATCTCCAAACTCTGGATCCTACACAGTTTGGTTTTGTGAAGGATAGATCATGCCTGCTCCACTTGGTCAACTTCTTTGAATCAGTCACCAGAGCTGTGGATGAAGGCAAGGTACCCTACCTTGATCTGGCCAAGGCCTTTGATATCATCCCCTACTCAGGAATCATAGAAGAACTCGCTAAGCTATGCATCAACCCCGATATCACTAGCTGGGTTGTAAACTGGCTCACAGATAGAACCCACAGTGTGAAAGTAGCTGATTCCAAGTCAGACTGTTGACCAGTCACTAGTGGAGTCCCTCAGGGTTCGGTACTGGGTCCTCTCCTGTTTGGTATCTACTTCTCTAAAGTCCAGGCCAACACAAAGGGACTCTGGCTGACAAAGTTTGCAGATGATTGCAAGTTGGGAGCTATTAACTACCGAAGTGATGTTGACATCCTACAGAAAGGCCTCAATGAGACCAACGACTGGTGTCAGAAACATGGCCTTGAGCTCAATGCCAAAAAATGTGCCATCATCCCCCTTGGGAAAAACCCAGTTCCCTTGAATTACCACATCAATGGTAGTCCACTGAACACAGAAGGCGTTAATAAGATATCAAGGAACACAAGTTGACAGGAACCTCTCTTCTGACTATTACATTGCCATTGTGATCAGAAAGTCCATCTATGTGGCACATCTCATTACTAAGGGTTTTGCATCCAGGAAGAAAGAGGTCATTGTCTCCATCTACTCTTCCCTCATTCGGCCAATCATCAAGTACAATGCCCCATTTGGCATGTACCTCAGTAGACACCTGCAACAACTGGAGAGACCGCAAAAGTACCTCACAAAGAGTATCCTAGGCCTTAAACACTTGTCCTATATGGACAGACCCAAAAAACTCCAACTATTCTCTGTCTCATATCGCCTACTTAGAGGCAATCCCTGCTTGACTTACAATGCCATGTCTGACCCAGCTCTGTTAGAAATGCTACATCTAAAGAAATCCCAATCCCTCCACACCACACACTCCAGAGACCTCAACCTCATTACTGCAATCAACAGAACATGCTGGAGGGACAGGTTCATAACCTAGAGACTGCCCATGCTATGGAATAGACTTCCCATACATTTCAAGCAGAGCACCTCACTGGCTCTCTTCAAGAGAAATCTTGATGAATTGATGGGAAATAGAAAATTCACCCCGGGGATCACTCCAGTGGCTCTACTCGACAGAATCACTAGGAACTAAGGTTGGGTGGCATGATGCCAGGGTAATCCTGTGGGCTGGGCTTGTGAAGGCTCCATGGTCATTAGCCTACTACACATCTATGAACCTATTATATGTCCTGCACAAACATTGAAGTAGAAATAGAATAAAGTATATATACAGGAGCTGAGAAAGAAGTCGTTGGTCAGAGTGGCTTTCCATCAATTGCATCTGACCAAAAGTCATTTCAAGGATTACGTTTCTGTCAGCCAGAATTCAGTGTATGATAGATACTTCTGTTGGAGGACAGGTCTAGACAATAGCAACAGTTTTCAGCAGAGCAGCACTTCTGAATATTTTGAGAGTATAGATGTGAGTCTGTAAGCAGCATGATTAGAGTACTTGAGGGGTTATTTTTGTTGTATTTGATAACAATGTTACTGGCCTGTTCAAGATTAAACTTGATTTACCTATAACCTGGGGATAAGGCATTACTCATATGGTGTATAAAACAGTAGAAGTGATGAGAAGTATACAGAGCATTACAGGAAACACTGTAGGTAAGTAGGGCTCTATGAAGAACATGTACTTGAGATTCCTCCACTGCCAATACTTTACCCCAGAGAAGCTGCTGAAGTAGAGGTTTGTGAGATGTTGCTAGATGATGGAGATGTGGGACAGCACAATATGAGGCACAGTTATGAAGAAATTAGATAATTGTGGATGGTCATGGGAAGATATTTGTGAAGTCTGGGGAAACCAGGTATACCGTAGAGGTGAAAGTAGACCCAACTTGAGGTAATTATGAGTGGAGCAATAGGGTACATATGCACATTAGATGGGAATAGCTATGAAAGTTATTGCAGTGTAGTAAAAAAAGGATCTAGACATAGGCTGTACAGTCTGTACTAGATGGTTTGGTGGGATCAGAGGGAGCCTTAATAAGAATGGATGATAGGATTGGGATGGAGATGTGAGAACTATATCAGGAGATGAGTGGGTTAGGAAGGATAGGAGAACCAAGAAAAACTGGGCTAATGTAGTCGTAGAAGGGCGGAGGTTGTATGGAGTAAGTAAGTTGTGGAGAGTTCCTGGACTCACTGACTGTTGGAAGGCAGCAGTTTTGTTTCCTGCTGTATCTCTGCTGGAACACTAATGAGGAATGATAGGTGTGAAGAGTTTTAATGGTTTGGACATATGGCTGGATGAGGTGAGATATTTTGAAAGGAAGTGATGGGGGTTTCTCAGAGGTAAGAGAAGATGGAAGGTGGATTAGGGATAAAATGTGTTACATGTAGGGAAAGGTGTAGCCATTTCTGATAACTGATTCAAGGATATTGCATAGGCCCATAATGCAAAATTAAAGCAATTACAGTATACATCAGATAGTATAATATATACATTTAATTAATTCATAAAACAAATACAAAGAATCAAACAGATAAAGAACAGTAGAGACTGCACTGAGTAGTAGGGTCATTCAGTTAATGTGCATTAAAATTGGAGGTAGGATCTTTAGAAGAGGGAATGTGCAAATTACATAGAAATAAATGGAATCTGTGGGGACAATATATGCAGAATAATGTTCAGAAGGAGAACTGAAATTTAAAGGAAGGCAGTACTTGAAAAATTTATGTAATGTTGGCGTGAACAATAATTATTAAAAAAGAAAACATCTATGCATTATACAGAAAACAAATTCAAAATGTTTTCAGTGGTCTGCTTCTTTTCTATAACTACATATATTTCCAATTCATTGCTAATATTTTGTGAGTTTGACAAAGATGTTCAAAAAAGTAAATCAGATGAACTCACTAAATAACTATATACTAGAACAAGTAAAAACACACTCATTTTTAAATTTTGTTCTTAAATAGCCTTAATAACTGTGTCTTTAGTATAGAAGTGGACTTCAAAAGAAGTTACAGAATTCAATAGACCAAGAAACCATTGACAAGAAAAAAGTTTAATTTATATACATTTGTTATTAAGTTTAACAGCTTTGCCCTGAATTCACAGTACTTATGTTTTTATTTGTGTTGGAAGGCACTTTAGTTAATGCTGTCTCTAACTTTTAATGACAGAACAAGAGGGGCAATATTCATGGTATGGGTCTTTGAGAATTTAGTAGAGTAAATGGATCTTAGGGAATCGTGAATGCTGTGATGTAGTACATTCTGTATCATGTACACCTTGTGGTGGGAAAGATGTTTGTGGCTGTCTGTGTTAGGTACATGCAATCCATCCATCCATCCAAACATAACCCCTTTTTCCATTTTTGCACATGGAATCAGGATGTCACTTCAATAATGACAACCATATACAGCCAAGGGTCATACCTCCAGGTGGCTCGCCATGGTGTGGCTGTTTTTCCATACCACGTACTTGCATGCACACTCATACCTAGGGCCAAATTAGAGTGAATGAGAGGAAACTGGAGCACCCAGAGGAAACTCATATGAACAAAAGGAAGACATGCAGAAGCTGCACAGAAGGCACACCAGAATCGAGCCTGAGAACCTCTTATTGTAAGGCAACAACACTATCCATGGCACCATTGTGTCACCCTGTAAGGTACATGCAATCTTTTAAAATTTTTTTTGAGTCCCCAACTTCGTCTTTACGACTCTGCTACCCATGTGCCCCAGATCTCTTCTGGGCTTACCAACTACTCCAAATCCCCTGGACCTTCTGCTGGGGCCAGTCCTGAAACCTAAGGATGTCCTGGGAATCTTAGCAATTCACATTAATTTGTTTTGTTTTTTTGGGGGGGATTATGCCCTATCCACTATACCCCCTCCCATTGCAGTTTTCATTGTGACACTCAAGGACTAAGTGTACCCTGTTAGGTACATGTAGTCTTTTTTTGGGGGTCCCTAACTTCATCTTATGGCTCTGCTACCCAGTGCCCCACATCTATACAGGATCTACCAACTACTCTGAACCTACTAGACCTTCTACTGGGGCTAGCCTTGGAACCTAAGGGTGTTGAGGGAGGTCTTGGTCATTGACATTAATTTGGGTTTTTTTGGATTATGCCCACTTTACCCCCCTCCCGTTGCAGTTTTCATAGTAATGGTCAGGGGTAAGTATGTAATGGGAGGAATGAGGCATATCACCCCTCCAGCCTACCCCTACTGAGCTGATCACCCGCACACAATGTCCCCAGCCTACACCAAGGATCACAGGTGGGAGCACGCACATAACTGCCCACTCTCCCCTGTAGTCAGGACTTTATCCTTCTACTGCACTGGAATGGCTATGTAATGTTAACATATACCATGTTATGAAGTATACAAAACACTTTGAATGGTTTGCTGTAGCATACTGTTGGAGAACCCAAACAGATTGCACAAATGCACCTGTGTTTCTTTATCCTAAGAAAAAAGAAATAAAAAATACAAGAATTTTGCATACATATAGAAGCATGGAAATATCCAAATGATGTGTAGCTTATCCTGTTGTACATTTGCACTAATGTTTAATAAAGCTTAATTTAATAAAAAAAAACAGAAGTACTTATGCAAGATTTCTAAATAAAGTAATACAGGCTGTATAAGAAGGAAAACCAAATCATAGGTCAATAATTTGCATTGATTTTTTTTAAACATCTTTATTAACACCACATATTACATAGTGATACGAGTACACATTCAGTTATAAAAGTGAAAACAAACCATTACAAATATTTGTACATATATAGTAATTATTATTCAATTTAAAATTACATAGATTGCTCAAGTCCCATGCTCTCTGAAATTTCACTCCTCCTATACATTATTGTGTATGTTTTGTTTCCAGAGATTTATTTATTCCTATGTAGTTTGCTTCTTCCCCTTTCTAAAGACCCCACCTACAATTCTTTGTAACATTCAGTAATTATGTTGCAGTTGGTTCAGTTTTTGATTTCCATTTTCTAGTAATTGCTTTTTGGTAGCCAACAGCATTAAACTTAATAGTACCTTACCAAGTCTAGGTAATTCAGTTTCTGTATCCTAGCTCAAAAGAAATATTTCCTTAGTTACAATAATTTGCTCCCACATTTCTGACAAAGTACCCAGTAGGGAATTTCTTAAATCTACCAACTGATTGTATTCCCAAAAATATGTTCCCAAGTACCCCTCTTTTTTTTAATCACACCTCCAGCAATTGCTGTGGAAATATTCTTTGAAGTCCATGCAAAAATTGTAACTCATCCCTACATACATATGTCATCCCACATTTTATTGTATATTGCTTTTCTTCTCTTTTCTCATTTCCCAGTCTTTTCTAACCTCTTCTGATTTATTCTTATAGTTGTTATGCATTATTTTATATTCCCTACTAATTTAACCACTGCTTTTGTCCTAGACTCAACTATAAACTCAACCAGAGCTGGTATTTTATTTAACATTCCACTATCCCTTTCTCTTTGCCTTTACTCTGTTATCAATCCTTAGTAAGGAGGGCAACCCTCAGTAACTTACATTGATAAGTTCATATTTAATTGCTGGCCCAGAGCAGGTGAATTACTGCTTTTTGTTGTGTTTTTTTTTTAATTACCATGAAACAACCTTTATTTTCAATTGTCATATGCTAGGGATAATAACAATATGTCCAATATACATGGATGGGGCATTATTAGACCATACCCTGATGGCTGTTCGTTTCATAATATCTATCTTTATACATTTGTAGCAGACTAAATTTAGAGTGTACAATCCAATTTTCATTTATCTTTTTGTTTCAATAAAATTTCAAATGATCACAACATTTATTTAATGCTTCTATTTTGCAGTCTCATTCTCCCTTTTGCTGTCTTTTGTTCCTTACTAGTTGGCTAAATCCTGATATATCTGTATATCCCAAATTAAATCCAATGACTATTAGGACTTAACAGAATTTATAACCATCAAAACTATTTACAAGTTAAGCCCTTTCTGTTATTTAAATACATACATGGCTCCAGCTGAAGGGTTCCCTACTTCTATCTTCAACAAATAGCTCCTTCCTTTATCATTCCTTCTGGCTTTACTAGCTCTTTAACAAATAGCTCCTTCCTTTATCTTCCAAGTTTTGTCTTCTCCACTTCTGTCCGATTCCAATGCCCACCCATGCCGTTTTCTTTCTTATCTTTTCTTGTTTCCTGCCTCTCTTACTCGATTCTTGTTACCTATCACACTATTTCTTTGCATTCACTTGGCTCTGTCTCATCAAATTGTAAAAGAAACAGTTTTGTGTTATTCCCTTAATTTCTGGAAACTTTTCTTTTAGCAATTTCTCCATCCCTTGTTTAAATCTCTTTAGTCTTTTGCAGTCCCAGAGCATGTGTTGCCATGTGGCTCTTTCCTCTTGACATCTCCATCAGATTTTGTCTAGTCCTGTATACATGTTAACTAGTCTATCTGGGGTGTAAAAGTACGTATGCAGGCATTTCCAGGCAAAAATCTGAAAACTACTTACTTTAGAGACATGTTTTGGAAACCTTATAATCTCTATTAATCAACATCTTCCAGGTTTTATGGTCAGTTGGAGTTCCTGCCTTACACTCCCATTTACATTTTTGTTGGATCTTTTTTAATATATTTCTCTCTCATCTCCTAGTCTGATTCAGTTCTTTCCTATTTTTAATACTTTTGTTGGTCTCCTCTCTATCCTTCTGGTATGTATTTCCTGAATACATTGTGGGGTTTCCTTCTGTATTCCTATATCCCTTTCTGTTTTGTTGAATCTGCTCTTCACTTCCTTGTATTCCCTTTCCAGGGCTCTTTACAATTGACACACTTGTTCAGTTTCTGGACATGTTTTTCGTCCATCACCAATGATAAGCTGTTGTCAATATACCACTTTGTTCTGGTTGGAGGGAAATCTCCAAGCACTGCTTCTCATTTGAAGGTCTCTCCTTGATACACCTATTAGTATAACCCTGTCTTTCCATTTTGTGGTCCATCCACTTTTTATTGAAGACCTTTTGCATTTCCTTTGATCACTGTAGATTTGAATCTTTCCTTGTTGTTTCCAGCACTGCTGTGACCATGTTTCTCCTTCCCTTCCTCTCTAGTTTCTTTCTCTTTCTGAAATCATTTGTTTACAGTATGCCCTGCAGTCAGTTACAATTGTCCTGAGAGGATGGTGAGGATACATGCTTCTAGATCAGTTTGTAATTCCAGGACTCCTAGATTTCTGTTATCCCTAGATTTCAATAGTTTTTCCCAGATTTACCTTTTTACGTAATGCCATATCTGGGAGGGTCCAAAAGTCCTGCTCTGTGTGTATGAAATGCAGCATTACACACAGTTGTATTTTCCACCTCCATGCATGCTGATTAACTTTGTTATAAATCTCCTCTTAGGTATCTGAGACAGATTTTTGTATTGTATTACTTATCCAAATTCCTAGGTATTTAATTTAGCACTTCTACTTCCTGACCTTATTAACCACCCCAGCCATACCTCCTCTAGCCAGTACGAGTAATTCTTTAGTCTTTTTTTTAAACAAAAAACATCTTTATTAAATTTTCATGTAGGGAAAGGTGTAGCCATTTCTGATAACTGATTCAAGGATATTGCATAGGCCCATAATGCAAAATTAAAGCAATTACAGTATACATCAGATAGTATAATATATACATTTAATTAATTCATAAAACAAATACAAAGAATCAAACAGATAAAGAACAGTAGAGACTGCACTGAGTAGTAGGGTCATTCAGTTAATGTGCATTAAAATTGGAGGTAGGATCTTTAGAAGAGGGAATGTGCAAATTACATATAAATAAATGGAATCTGTGGGGACAATATATGCAGAATAATGTTCAGAAGGAGAACTGAAATTTAAAGGAAGGCAGTACTTGAAAAATTTATGTAATGTTGGCGTGAACAATAATTATTAAAAAAGAAAACATCTATGCATTATACAGAAAATAAATTCAAAATGTTTTCAGTGGTCTGCTTCTTTTCTATAACTACATATATTCCCAATTCATTGCTAATATTTTGTGAGTTTGACAAAGATGTTCAAAAAAGTAAATCAGATGAACTCACTAAATAACTATATACTAGAACAAGTAAAAACACACTCATTTTTAAATTTTGTTCTTAAATAGCCTTAATAACTGTGTCTTTAGTATAGAAGTGGACTTCAAAAGAAGTTACAGAATTCAATAGACCAAGAAACCATTGACAAGAAAAAAGTTTAATTTATATACATTTGTTATTAAGTTTAACAGCTTTGCCCTGAATTCACAGTACTTATGTTTTTATTTGTGTTGGAAGGCACTTTAGTTAATGCTGTCTCTAACTTTTAATGACAGAACAAGAGGGGCAATATTCACGGTATGGGTCTTTGAGAATTTAGTAGAGTAAATGGATCTTAGGGAATCGTGAATGCTGTGATGTAGTACATTCTGTATCATGTACACCTTGTGGTGGGAAAGATGTTTGTGGCTGTCTGTGTTAGGTACATGCAATCCATCCATCCATCCAAACATAACCCCTTTTTCCATTTTTGCACATGGAATCAGGATGTCACTTCAATAATGACAACCATATACAGCCAAGGGTCATACCTCCAGGTGGCTCACCATGGTGTGGCTGTTTTTCCATACCACGTACTTGCATGCACACTCATACCTAGGGCCAAATTAGAGTGCCCAATCCACCTACTGCATGCCTTTAGAATGTGAGAGGAAACTGGAGCACCCAGAGGAAACTCATATGAACAAAAGGAAGACATGCAGAAGCTGCACAGAAGGCACACCAGAATCGAGCCTGAGAACCTCTTATTGTAAGGCAACAACACTATCCATGGCACCATTGTGTCACCCTGTAAGGTACATGCAATCTTTTAAATTTTTTTTTGAGTCCCCAACTTCGTCTTTACGACTCTGCTACCCATGTGCCCCAAATCTCTTCTGGGCTTACCAACTACTCCAAATCCCCTGGACCTTCTGCTGGGGCCAGTCCTGAAACCTAAGGATGTCCTGGGAATCTTAGCAATTCACATTAATTTGTTTTGTTTTTTTGGGGGGATTATGCCCTATCCACTATACCCCCTCCCATTGCAGTTTTCATTGCGACACTCAAGGACTAAGTGTACCCTGTTAGGTACATGTAGTCTTTTTTGGGGGTGTCCCTAACTTCATCTTATGGCTCTGCTACCCAGTGCCCCACATCTATACAGGATCTACCAACTACTCTGAACCTACTAGACCTTCTACTGGGGCTAGCCTTGGAACCTAAGGGTGTTGAGGGAGGTCTTGGTCATTGACATTAATTTGGGTTTTTTTGGATTATGCCCACTTTACCCCCCTCCCGTTGCAGTTTTCATAGTAATGGGCAGGGGTAAGTGTGTAATGGGAGGAATGAGGCATATCACCCCTCCAGCCTACCCCTACTGAGCTGATCACCCGCACACAATGTCCCCAGCCTACACCAAGGATCACAGGTGGGAGCACGCACATAACTGCCCACTCTCCCCTGTAGTCAGGACTTTATCCTTCTACTGCACTGGAATGGCTATGTAATGTTAACATATACCATGTTATGAAGTATACAAAACACTTTGAATGGTTTGCTGTAGCATACTGCTGGAGAACCCAAACAGATTGCACAAATGCACCTGTGTTTCTTTATCCTAAGAAAAAAGAAATAAAAAATACAAGAATTTTGCATACATATAGAAGCATGGAAATATCCAAATGATGTGTAGCTTATCCTGTTGTACATTTGCACTAATGTTTAATAAAGCTTAATTTAATAAAAAAAAACAGAAGTACTTATGCAAGATTTCTAAATAAAGTAATACAGGCTGTATAAGAAGGAAAACCAAATCATAGGTCAATAATTTGCATTGATTTTTTTTAAACATCTTTATTAACACCACATATTACATAGTGATACGAGTACACATTCAGTTATAAAAGTGAAAACAAACCATTACAAATATTTGTACATATATAGTAATTATTATTCAATTTAAAATTACATAGATTGCTCAAGTCCTGCGTTCTCTGAAATTTCACTCCTCCTTTACATTATTGTGTATGTTTTGTTTCCAGAGATTTATTTATTCCTATGTAGTTTGCTTCTTCCCCTTTCTAAAGACCCCACCTACAATTCTTTGTAACATTCAGTAATTATGTTGCAGTTGGTTCAGTTTTTGATTTCCATTTTCTAGTAATTGCTTTTTGGTAGCCAACAGCATTAAACTTAATAGTACCTTACCAAGTCTAGGTAATTCAGTTTCTGTATCCTAGCTCAAAAGAAATATTTCCTTAGTTACAATAATTTGCTCCCACATTTCTGACAAAGTACCCAGTAGGGAATTTCTTAAATCTACCAACTGATTGTATTCCCAAAAATATGTTCCCAAGTACCCTCTTTTTTTTAATCACACCTCCAGCAATTGCTGTGGAAATATTCTTTGAAGTCCATGCAAAAATTGTAACTCATCCCTACATACATATGTCATCCCACATTTTATTGTATATTGCTTTTCTTCTCTTTTCTCATTTCCCAGTCTTTTCTAACCTCTTCTGATTTATTCTTATAGTTGTTATGCATTATTTTATATTCCCTACTAATTTAACCACTGCTTTTGTCCTAGACTCAACTATAAACTCAACCAGAGCTGGTATTTTATTTAACATTCCACTATCCCTTTCTCTTTGCCTTTACTCTGTTATCAATCCTTAGTAAGAAGGGCAACCCTCAGTAACTTACATTGAGAAGTTCATATTTAATTGCTGGCCCAGAGCAGGTGAATTACTGCTTTTTGTTGTGTTTTTTTTTTTAATTACCATGAAACAACCTTTATTTTCAATTGTCATATGCTAGGGATAATAACAATATGTCCAATATTCATGGATGGGGCATTATTAGACCATACCCTGATGGCTGTTCGTTTCATAATATCTATCTTTATACATTTGTAGCAGACTAAATTTAGAGTGTAAAATCCAATTTTCATTTATCTTTTTGTTTCAATAAAATTTCAAATGATCACAACATTTATTTAATGCTTCTATTTTGCAGTCTCATTCTCCCCTTTTGCTGTCTTTTGTTCCTTACTAGTTGGCTAAATCCTGATATATCTGTATATCCCAAATTAAATCCAATGACTATTAGGACTTAACAGAATTTATAACCATCAAAACTATTTACAAGTTAAGCCCTTTCCGTTATTTAAATACATACATGGCTCCAGCTGAAGGGTTCCCTACTTCTATCTTCAACAAATAGCTCCTTCCTTTATCATTCCTTCTGGCTTTACTAGCTCTTTAACAAATAGCTCCTTCCTTTATCTTCCAAGTTTTGTCTTCTCCACTTCTGTCCGATTCCAATGCCCACCCATGCCATTTTCTTTCTTATCTTTTCTTGTTTCCTGCCTCTCTTACTTGATTCTTGTTACCTATCACACTATTTCTTTGCATTCACTTGGCTCTGTCTCATCAAATTGTAAAAGAAACAGTTTTGTGTTATTCCCTTAATTTCTGGAAACTTTTCTTTTAGCAATTTCTCCATCCCTTGTTTAAATCTCTTTAGTCTTTTGCAGTCCCAGAGCATGTGTTGCCATGTGGCTCTTTCCTCTTGACATCTCCATCAGATTTTGTCTAGTCCTGTATACATGTTAGCTAGCCTATCTGGGGTGTAAAAGTACGTATGCAGGCATTTCCAGGCAAAAATCTGAAAACTACTTACTTTAGAGACATATGTTTTGGAAACCTTATAATCTCTATTAATCAACATCTCCCAGGTTTTATGGTCAGTTGGAGTTCCTGCCTTACACTCCCATTTACATTTTTGTTGGATCTTTTTTTATATATCTCTCTCTCATCTCCTAGTCTGATTCAGTTCTTTCCTATTTTTAATACTTTTGTTGGTCTCCTCTCTATCCTTCTGGTATGTATTTCCTGAATACATTGTGGGGTTTCCTTCTGTATTCCTATATCCCTTTCTGTTTTGTTGAATCTGCTCTTCACTTCCTTGTATTCCCTTTCCAGGGCTCTTTACAATTGACACACTTGTTCAGTTTCTGGACATGTTTTTCGTCCATCATCAATGATAAGCTGTTGTCAATATACCACTTTGTTCTGGTTGGAGGGAAATCTCCAAGCACTGCTTCTCATTTGAAGGTCTCTCCTTGATACACCTATTAGTATAACCCTGTCTTTCCATTTTGTGGTCCATCCACTTTTTATTGAAGACCTTTTGCATTTCCTTTGATCACTGTAGATTTAAATCTTTCCTTGTTGTTTCCAGCACTGCTGTGACCTTGTTTCTCCTTCCCTTCCTCTCTAGTTTCTTTCTCTTTCTGAAATCATTTGTTTACAGTATGCCCTGCAGTCAGTTACAATTGTCCTGAGATGATGGTGAGGATACATGCTTCTAGATCAGTTTGTAATTCCAGGACTCCTAGATTTCTGTTATCCCTAGATTTCAATAGTTTTTCCCAGATTTACCTTTTTACATAATGCCATATCTGGGAGGGTCCAAAAGTCCTGCTCTGTGTGTATGAAATGCAGCATTACACACAGTTGTATTTTCCACCTCCATGCATGCTGATTAACTTTGTTATAAATCTCCTCTTAGGTATCTGAGACAGATTTTTGTATTGTATTACTTATCCAAATTCCTAGGTATTTAATTTAGCACTTCTACTTCCTGACCTTATTAACCACCCCAGCCATACCTCCTCTAGCCAGTACGAGTAATTCTTTAGTCTTTTTTTTAAACAAAAAACATCTTTATTAAATTTTCATGTATGGCATAGGCAATGTTACATTTATATAAATGAAAATAGACCATAACAACACAATCTCATTTGCAAACATTATAGATTCATAGGTAGGTACTATGCTATCGGCCCTAGGGCCTATTCAAGCCTAGTCAAAAAGGTACCCTGGCTTTCGCCACCCAGGAAAATTATTTTCCTGTGCCCCTGTTTAGCAGAGCCACAGAGGTGATCCCTGGAGTGAATTTCCTATCTCCCATCCAATCATCAAGATTTTTCTTGAAGAGTGCTATTGAGGAGCTTTGTTTGATATAGATAGGTAGTTTGTTCCAGAGTATGGGAAGTATCTGGGACAAGAATCTATCCCTCCAGCTTGTTCTGTTTATTGTGGTGACAAGATTTAGGTCCCTAGAGTGTGTAGCTTGGAGGGATTGGCATGTCTTGAAGTGGAGCATGTCCAACAGCTCTGGATTTGACATAGCTTTATATGTTAGGCAGAGATCGCCTCTGAGTAGGTGATATGCAATGGAGTAAAGCTGGTGTATTTTGAGATGGTCTGCATAGGGCATATGTTTGAGGCCAGTTATTTTCTTTGTGACTTATTTCTACTGCTTTTCCAGTTGTTGTAGGTGTCTTGTGAGTTACATACCAAAAGGGGTGTTGTACTCTATAATGGGTCTAATGAGTGATGAGTAGAGGGGAACAATGACCTCTTTTTTCCTGGATGAGAAACCTTTTGTGATGAGGTGTGGCACATAGAAGGATTTCCTGACTACTGTGGCAATGTGATTATCAAAGGAGAGACTACTGTCCACCTGTGTCCCAAGGTCTCTTATCACACTTTCGGTGTTAAGTAGACTACCACCTATCTGGTAACTCATGGGTACAGAGTTTTTACCAAAGGGGATGACAATGCTCTTTTTGGCATTGAACTTGAGGCCATGGCTTTGACACCAGGCATCTGTCTCAGTGAGGCCCTTTTGTAGGATGTCTACATTGTTAGGAGTTTCAGTTATGGCTCCTAGTTTGCAGTCATCTGTGAACTTCATTAGCCAAAGACCTTCTGTGTTAGCCTGTACTTCAGAAAAGTAGATACCAAACAGGAGAGGACCCAGGACTAAACCCTGTGCTACTCCACTTGTCACTGGTCTGAAATCAGATTTGGAGTCTGCTACTTTCACAGTGTGGGTTCGGTCAAGTGAGCCAGTTGGCAACCCATCTTGTGACGTAGGGATTTATACCTAGTTTAGTGAGCTTATCTATAATTCCAAAGTGGGGGATGGTGTCAAAAGCCTTGGTGAGATCTAGATAGGCTGTGTAAACCGCCTTACCCTCGTCTACGGCTTTGGTGACTGCTTCAAAGAAGTCTGTCAGGTTTAGGAGACACAAACTGCCTTTTACAAACCCGAACTGGGTGGGGTCCAGAGTTTGGAAATTACCAATGTCTTTGTTTATAAGTTCCATGATGATACATTCCATGGCCTTGCAAACCAGGCTCATTAGGCTAATGGGGCGGTAGTTCCCGGGGTCCGTGGTGGCTACCCCTTTGGGGAGTGGGATAACCGTAGCTGTACACCATTCAGTGGGCACAAAGCCTGAGGAGAGGCTATGACTGAACATGGTGTTTAGGTGGGGGGCCAGTTCATTCTGTAGTTCATGTAGAATGCAGCCTAGGATGTTGTCATGTCCCATGGAATGCTGTGTTCTTGGCTTTGGAGAGTGTGTCTTTTACCTGTGCAGCCGTGATTACAGGAACTTTGCATTCTTCCAGTATAGAGATGGGCCCTTTAGGGGGTGAGAGGGGGGTAAAGCTAGCACTGAACCTATCTGCCAGGATGTTGGCAATATCAGTTGGTTCTGTATATTTAGTGCCATTGTGCTATAACTCAGAGCAGATCTGAGTGTTGCCATTGAGATTCTTGACGTAGCTATAGAATGCTTTGTGGTTGTCTTTAGAATCAGTGGTAATTTTGTTTTCGTAACTAGCTTTGGAGGATTTTATGAGCTTGTGCTAATAGCTATGCCAACCTATCCCTAGCTAACTGGGAAGCTAAACATGTACTTTTGAATAATGAATACCAGGTTAACATCAAATGGTATAAATGTTTTGTGGATGATATTTTTTGTTGTGGCATGGCTCAGTGCAGCGGCTACAAGAGTTTCTTTTATACTTAAATCAGTTGAATACTTTTTTGAGTTTTACCTATGAATATTCTGATAAAGAAGTAGAGTTTTTGGATGTTAAAGTTACTAAAAATAATTTATCCACTGTGTCTACTACTTTCTATAAGAAAACTGAAAGAAAGAATAATGATCTACACTATGGCAGTATACATCCGAATCATACGAAATTCAATGTGTTGAAAGGACAGATATTTCAAACTATGAGACTTTTTAATGATGATGATAGTCTCATTGTTGCATTATAAATACTTAAATAAAAATTCTTAGAAAGAGGCTATAGTAGTAAACGTATTGATTCTCAAATAGCAGAAGGATGGCGTAATAGATCAGGTAAGTGCCAGCCATACTTTCCCCCCCTCCCCACTAGTATTAATAACAGGGATAATGTTGACAATACTTTCTCAAGTGATGCTTCCACTGATACCTCTAGTAATAAACTAAGGATGCCATTGACCTTTGCCAGTAATGCGCATGTAGCATGTGATATTATTAAAAAGAACTGGAATATTCTGTCTACTGTACATGAGTTGAATGGGGTCATTGGCACACAGCCAATTTTGCTTTTAGAAATAATAGTTCACTTAAGAGTCAGCTCTGTTATCGATCCTTTAATACTAAATAACTATAATATCTGATAGACTTGGTACAGATACGTGTAGGAATTGTATGGCCTGTACACATATACATATTGGTAATCATTTCACACATCCCACTTTGGGTTTTAAGATAGATACTGCTTTTTATGCAGATTGTCGAACAAAAAATGTTGTCTATTTTTGCTATTGTACTACCTGCTTCTCATTTTACATAGGGAAAATTAACAGGGTGTTTAAGGATAGAATACTTGAACACCTTAGGGATATCAGGAATGTTAAAGAAACCAGCACACTATCACTGCATGTAGCTAAAGAGGGTAAAGAACATAAATTTAGCTTTATGGTACTAGAGATTCTGCATAGTACCAAGAGAGGAGGTGACATAAATAATAGAACAGAATCTAGTGAACAGAAATGGATTTTGTGCTTTCAAGCTGATAAACCTCCTGGTTTAAACAACAGAGTTTCCCTGAAACCCTACCTTAAAGCACAGCCATTAAAGCATTGATCTCTCTTTTAATATTTTATCGTATATGTTTCAATAGTCCATCTTTTATTATTTTTTACTATTGTATTTGTTACCAGTTTTAAGTACATATTGTTCATTTAGTCTGTTTTATTCAATTTTTTAACGATCTATATATTCTACAGATGTATTTTATCACATGGCTTTTAGCTACGATGCACATTTTATCTGATTTTTGATTGGATGTTTTAGTGTTTAAAAATGTAACTGCTATTCTATCTTTGTTGGTCTGATGAAGCAGATGTTATTCCGAGAAAGCGCTTACCTACTACAATAAAGGACATATTGATTTTCACTGCTGTGTGGAACTAGATTATTTTTCTTTTTCTTGTACTATCTGCCAGGATGTTGGCAATATCAGTTGGTTCTGTATATTTAGTGCCATTGTGCTATAACTCAGAGCAGATCTGAGTGTTGCCATTGAGATTCTTGACATAGCTATAGAATGCTTTGTGGTTGTCTTTAGAATCAGTGGCAATTTTGTTTTCGTAACTAGCTTTGGAGGATTTTATGAGTGATCTCATCTTCCTACTGAGGCTGACCGGGGAGTTCCTCCAATCGTGGGATTTTACTCTTTTGCAACAGTTTCTTTCTTCTGTTGTAGAGTTTGTTTATGGCAGGGGACCACCAGATTGGCTTCCTTTTTTTGGAGGATAGCATTTTGGTAATGCATTACAAACTGTGCCAACACAACTGTAGCTGCAAACATTATACATCACTTTTAATATATCCAGTCATTGTCAGTCAGCCATTACATAGCTCATTCAAATCCTGTCTTCTTTTAAACATTGTTCCTCTTTTGCATGTATTGATCCCACATGTCCCATTTTTTCCTATCTAATTTGCTCCTACCCTTTTACAAAGAACACAGTTCCAGTTGTTTTATCTCTGTTACTATCTTTGTTACTTCTAGTAAAGTTGATTTAGACTTTGATTTCCATTTTCTAGTAATTGCTTTTCTGGCAGCCATCATAATTAGACTCAGCAAGGCCCTACTTTGTCTAGGCAATTCCAATTCTGTGTCATAGCACAAAAAAATAATTTCCATAGGTAGTCCAGTTTGCTCACCCAGCAGTGCAGTTTGCAGGGAATCTTTAAAGTCCTCCAAGTCATTACGCTCCCAGTTACCTCTTTCTTCCCCATCACACCTCCAACATTTGCTGTCTACCTGATGAAAAATTCTTTGATGCCTGCTTGCGGTATAAAAATACTTATGTAAACACTTCCAGGCAAAGATCCTAAATCTTCTAGATTTTGTTGCATATCTGGGAGACATACATATATTCCCCCATTGTTTCTTTGTGAATTGTTTATCCAGTCTCTCTTCCCAATCCTTCCTAACCCCCTTCTGATTGATTCTTATAGTTCTTGTTCATTATTTTATATGCTCTACTAATTATTGCTTTCTTAACTGCAACTTCTGTTCTGGATTCTACAAAAAACTTTACCAGTGCTGGTCTTTCATTTGGGACCCCCTCATTTCTTTCTCTTTGCCTATACTCTTGTGTCAGTCCTTGATAATGGAAGGCAGTCTCTAACCTGCAGTCCAAATAAGTTATTGGAGTCTTCCCATTCTATTGCCTTTCCCTCTATGGCTATTTGCTCCCAATACCTTAGTTCCTTTGCCAATTTTTCTCCAGTATATTCCTGCCCCCTCTTGCCTATTGTCTGTATCCCTAATTGCAGTAATCCCTATCGGCAGAATCTCCTTTCTGCAGTCCCATATTGGCTTAGTTCTTAGAATACCTTCTGAAACTTTATGAATATAATATTCTGTATAATTATTATTGTTCTCCTTAAAGGCCTGCATCCAAAATCCCAGTCTCTCCCTGTTACTTGAGCTTCCCCCCTGTTTCATCATCATCTCTTTCCATTTTGAATTATAGGTTTCTGATTGTGCTGTGTATAGGGGCCTTGTTGCTCTGAAATACCCCTTCAACTCTGGTAATCCCAACCTGCCCTGTTCTTATGGAAGAGTAAGATTATCCCACTTGACTCTTGCCATCTTCCCTTCCCATATAAAATCTTTCAGCTCTTTAATTACTATCCATAACACCTCCTCTGGTTGATAAAAATATGCCTGACCTGTGTATAAAACTAAAGGAATTAAAAACATTTTAACTGCTTGTATCTTACTATCGATATCCATATAACAGAGGTTCCTTTTCCTCAGTTTTTGTATTTTCTTTTGTTTAGTCTCTTCCCACACATCCTTAGCTGCCACACCAGTATCATTTTTAATCCATACTCCTAAATACTTAATTTTCTTGTGTCCCCATAAGTATGCATATTGCTGAACCAATTCGTATGTGGGTACATAGTTTACTGCTATTGCTTTTGTTTTAGCTTCATTCATTTTGTATCCTGAAAAGATTTGAAACTGTCTCAGTATGTTCCACAGCACTGTAATGTCCCTTTCTGGTTTTGTCAGGTATAAAATAACGTCATCTGAAAATAAAGCCAGCTTTTCCTGACTACCATACCAATTATATCCTTGAATTTCTGAGTCCCTTAATCTGAAGTTGTTAATCTTCTTCCTATTCATCACTCATGGGGTTCGGTTTAGAGCCCTCAGAACTGAGTCGGCCTTATACCAAGCTTGCACCAAAAACTCTTGAGCTAAGCTGCTACCCACAATGCCCTTCACTCAGTTACCTCAGATCTCATTTGCCACGCAGCCATATAGCAGCGTTTCACTGAGCTCTCCAGCTAAGTGATTTATCTTTATAAATTTATAAAGTTTTTGTGGAATTTTTTCTTGTTAGTTACTAGTTCTTTGGTATCTTTCTACACTCAGCTCTACCCACAGGTATTCCTTTCGTACCATTTTTGGTATTGGCCTTTCTACCCTTGTGGTATCCAATTACAATTTTGGTATTTCCTCTTTCTTCACTTTACTCTTTCTTTTTTTTTGTGTGAGTGTTCGCTATTATGTCTGAGAAGAAGGGAACTACAGGGTTTAAACACTGCTCTTCTTGCAGTGGTAAACTTTCGAATAATGACCTTCATAAAGAGTATTTGTACTGTTTGGGGGTTCCGCCTTTGTCGGCGAAACCCCCATGTGATATTTGTGCTAACTTCAGTCAGCGGACACTGAATGAGTGTCATAATAAATTGATCCTGAAGGGCCTGCTTTCATCACTTTTTCGGAGACTATTTCTGTGACGGAGGTCTCATCCCCTCCTTGTGTGGACAGGAAACGACCTCACTTGGATCCCTCTTCACCAGCTGGTGACAGGGGTAAAAGCCATAAGCACAAGGCCCAAATGTCTTCCACCGAGCGCCGTACTGCCTCCTCGGTTCAGACTACCTCATCTCTGTGTTTGGCTCCAGTGAAGCATATTGAGGTCGCCTTGTCGGCGCCTACCCCGGCCCTGACGACTATGGTGCCATCTACTACCTCGGTTCCGATCAGTTTGTCTGCCTCTATCTCAGCACCGACATTGCCCATCTTCATTTTGATGTTGGTTCCAACAACTTCAGAGCCGTTCTTGACATCCACCCCTGTTGTGACCTCAGCTCTGAGCCCGTTCTCAGCTCCAACCATTCCTTTGTTGCCGGTTTCTAAGCTGGAATTGTTGGTACCATTCTGTGATACACCATGGACCCAGTACTCGTTATCTGTGGACCCGTTTTCCGGGCAAGCCTGCAGCCCCTTTTTGGACTGTCCTGATTCCCCCTCAGGGGCATTGGTAAGATCCACCAGGAGCCTTTCAGAATTGGATGTGGTGCACCTTTTTTGACCAGCTGCTGACCACCAGGGGAATTTCAAATTTGGGAAGAAAGTGCTCAATCCGTGTGTTTTTTGTTTTCATCTACAATAAAGTTGTGTTAGAGTCTGTGGTGCAAGCAGTGTTTGGGTTTTTCGGTAGTGGTGTATTTGACACTATTTTTGCTTGGGTTTTACATTTTTGATGTCTCCTTTGAAGACATCCTGGAAATCTTGAAACAGAGGGATGACTGGAAGCCCTCCAGTCCTTCCTCGGAGGAATCAGTATTCCTGCTGGCTTTTCGCTCTTGGCCCTATACTTCTTGGGTGACCCCCTCTGCTGATGAGTTGGTTAAGCTCATCATGCAGCAGGCGTGGAAGAACCCAGACACAGTTGAGGCCATCCCCAGGAGATCAGACAAGGTACTCTCCCCTCCACAGGATCAACTCTATTGGTCTAGAGATTTGCCAGTGGATGCTATGGTGGTGGTGGCAGCCATGAAAAAGGACCTTGCAGAAGAGAGTCCTGCTGCCCACCCACCCAACAGAGCGTCCCAGGCAGTTGACAGGTTAGAAAAGCGAGTTTTTGCATCAGCAAACTTTGCAGTCAGGTCTCTGAACTTTTTGGCACATTTTACGAGGCTCCAGAGAGATCTTATCTCCGAACTCTCTGGGACCCGCATGGGCCAAGTTTCAGATGGAGCATGTGATAAAGTTACTTCCCAACTTGCCATCCTACAGTCAATATCCAATTCGTCCATTAAGTTGCTGTCCCATGCAACTGAAGGAGCGGCTAGAGCTGCAAGTGCAGGTGTAGTCATGAGACACCATGCCTGGTTGCTCATTTGTTACCTTGCGGACTCCTTCAAGTCTTCCTTTTTAAATGCCCCTATCGAGCCATGAGCTCTGTTTGGTGCTAAGGTCAAGGATACATTAGCCAGGTGTGAGCAAGAAGGGAAGACCTTGTCTGCCATGGGCCTATGCTTTTCCAAACCTCAGCATTCCTTCTCCAGGAACCAGAGGAGTGAGAAGATGTGGCACAAGAAGTCTCAAGGTCCTTTCCGTGATGCACATGGTGAGGACTCCCCCAGAGGCAGAAGGGGTTCCAATAATGGAAGACACTCCTTTCGGGGCAGAGGGACTCCCTGGAACCAAAGCTCCATAAATTCTTTCTCGGGTAGACCGTATCAGCACTCCTGAAGTACTGCATGATTGCTTTCCTCTGGAAGTAGTCGGGGCACGTTTTTCTCTGCACCAAGCTGCCTGGCTCTCTATTACAAACGATCAGTGGGTGCAGAGAATCATTACCAGAGGCTACCACATTCCCCTAATATCTTATCCAAGGCCTCTGAAATCCCTCCCCGATGTTCCACCCAGTCAAAGGGAGGAGGCAGCTAACAAAATACAAAAGCTAAACAAATTGGTAGTTCAGACCAAGTTCCTCATGGTCACAATTAAATCCATCCTTCTCTTTCTGCAGGAGGGTGTGTGGATGTGCTCATTAGATCTCCGGGATGCATATTACCATATCAAGATGGACAAGCACTCCAGGAGCCTCCTTTGCTTCCAGTTGGGAGCCAATCACAACCATTTCAGAACCCTGCCTTTCAGTCTCTTGATGGCCCCCAGGGTGTTCACGAAATGCTTAGCAGTGGTCACAGCTCATCTGAGACTTCAGGGATTCCAGGTGTTTCCATACCTAGACGATTGGCTCCTCTCCGCCCCCACCAAGCATCTACTGGTCAGGGCCCTCCACTACACCCTAGTTCTAGCAGAGATGCTGGGCATCACCATACACTGGGAGAAATCCAGCCATCAGCCCTCACAACAATTGGAATTCATAGGGGCAATATTCAACACCCACTCAAGTCTGATCTATCTTCCTCTTCACAGGCTTCAGAGATTAAAGGCACAAGTTCAAGTGATACTCTGTCGAAGAAAGGTGTCTGCAAGGGAAGTTTTCCAGGCTCTGGAGTCTATGGCTGCAGCCATCCCTATTTTTCCCCTGGCCAGATTGCACATGAGATTACTACAATGGCTCCTTCAGGCCCAGTGGATACCCAATCTTCACCCCCTGAGCTTGCAGATTCTCATCACCAACACTTGCAAACAAGATCTCCTCTGGTGGATGAGTACAGATGAAAATCTTTGGTGTAGCCCCTTCCAAGCTTCCCAGCCCAGTGCCACGGTGACCACAGATTCTTCCCTGATGGGGTGGGGGGGAGCCACTTCCAGGGAAAGTCAGTCCAAGGCACATCGTCCAATGTAGAGGTCAGCTTGCATATTAGTGTCCTGGAATTAAGAGCAGTGCTATTGGCATTGCAAGCTTTCCATCCACTCCTTCAATCTGGAACAATTGCTGTTCAGTCGGACAACATGTCCATGGTCTGGTACATAAACAGGGAGGGACCAAATCCTGCCCCTTATGTTGCAAAGCCATGAGAATATGGCAGTGGGCGATAGCTTCCAACCACTTTCTGATCACAACGCATATCCCAGGGAGCTCCAACGTGATTGTGGACAGGCTAAGCAGATGCATCCTCCGCCCTCATGAGTGGTCTCTCAATCCGAGTGTGGTGGCGGAAATTTTCAGCCATTGGGGCCAGCCATGCTGCGACCTTTTTGCCTCTCCCTCAAACACAGAATGCAGCAGCTACTTAGCCCTCTTTCCCCCTCATGGGGAGTCATCGGGAGATGCTTTGATTCATGATTGGCCCACGGGTCTCCTTTATGCTTATCCTCCGATTCCCCTTGTTCTAAGGAAAGCTATTCAGTTGAGAAGCAAAGTGATCCTCATTGCCCTGTTCTGGCCTCATCAAGTATGGTTTCCCTTCCTCCGACCTCATCTGCTACAACCTCCTTGGATCCTAGACATTCATTAGGAACTCATATCTCACCCACAAGGGCTGACTCCGCCGAATCTGTCCACTCTCAAGCTAACGGCTTGGTTTCTCCACTTCCGTTAGTTGCCAGGCAGGAAACCCTCTATTCACCCATCTGTGATATTATCTTGGCCTTTCATAAACCATCCACCAGGAAACTTTACAGGGACAAATGGAAAAGATTCTCTATTTGGTCACATAATCAGAAGCTAGATCCATTCTCAGCCCCCATAGCCACTATTCTTCATTACCTGGCTGAACTGTTCAACAATGGGGCATCAGCTTCCAGCATTCGAGTCCATCCAGCAGCGATTTCAAACTTCCATAATGGGTCAGATGGAGTCCCACTTATTTTCTCTCACCTTTGCAAGACTTTCCTCAAGGGTATTTTCCACAGCAGGCCTCCCATCAGGCAGCCAGTGGAGGCATGGAATCTCTCCTGGGTTCTGCAGTCTCTTTCTCTGCCCCCTTTTGAGCCTGCTGTGGCATGTGATCTAAAATTCCTGTCATGGAAATCCTTATTTCTGTTGGCTGTCACCTCAGCCAGATGAATTTCTTAATTGCAAGCATTATGTATCAAGAGCCCTTATCTGATCTTTCATAAGGACAGAGTATCACTTCGTACTAACCCATCCTTTCTCCCCAAAGTGGTTTCTGACTTTTCGATTAACCTGTCCATTGAGCTCCCTGTATTCTTCCCAAATTATTCAAACAAGGGAGAATACTGCCTACATTCCTTGGATGTTCATAGACAATTACATTTCTATCTGGACAGAACTAAATCCTTTCGCAAGTCGGAACCAGCTTTTCATTTCCTTTCCGTGTCCTAGAATGGGAGGTACAGTATCAAAAGTTACTTTATCTAAATGGCTCAGGGATCGCATTGTCTTTTCTTATTCACTTATGGATGGATCTAAGCCTGGCCAAATCAAAGCTCACTCAATTAGGGCTATTGCAGCATCAGTTGCCTTCCACTCTAGGGTCTCCATGGATGACATTTGTGCAGCTGCCATTTGGCTAAGCCCCATATCTTTATCAAGCATTACAAATTGGATCTGATCTCCAGGGGAAGAGCGGCCTTTGGTTCAATGGTTCTCAGGAATGTTCTTCCATAAGGGCCACCCAGATTCTCCAAGTAGCTAGGGACTCTGTCCCATCAGTGATGAATAGAAGAAGATTAACAACCAGAGAAAAAGATGTCTTACCATAACATTCCACCTGAGTTGTTGATCTTCTTCCAGTCTTCACACCCTCCCACTGACCCTCTCCAAAGGTTCCTGGTGGATCTTCTGGATCTTTGTGGTGTCTTAGGGTTTCTGCACAGAGATGGCCTCTGACTTGTTTCTTCTATATATTACATGCAAACTCGATCTGAGGTAACTGAGTGAAGGGCATTGTGGGTAGCAGCTTAGCTCGAGAGTTTTTGGTGCACACAAGCTTGGTATAAGACTGACTCAGTTCCGAGGGCTCGGAAATGAACCCCATCAGTGATGACTGGAAGAAGATCAACAACTCAGATGTAACGTTATGGTAAGACATAACTTCTTTTTTTCTTTGCCAATGGTTCTAAATATAATGCAAATAAAGGGAAGAGAGGACACCCCTGCCTGGTTCCTCTGCTCAAGCAGAAATTATCAGAGAGGACCCCACCCACTTTAATTTTCACCTCTGATCCCTCGTATGTCTTCCTTATCAACCTTATAATTTTATCAGGGGAATGCAAACACTTCCATTGCTCTGCTCATAAAGTTCCAGCCTACTCTGTTAAATGCTTTCACTGCATCAAGACCTACCAACAACAGTGGTATTTTCTTACATTCTGCTTCCCTCTGCATCATCATTGTTATGCTAATGTTGTCAGATGTCTGCCTCCCCTCCACAAAACCACATTGATCCATATCTATCAATTTTGGCATCACTTTTGTCATTATTTTAGCCATTATAGACATAAACACTTTGTCGTCATGATTTAGTATTGAAATGGGCCTGTAAGAAGCTGGATCCGATGTGTCTTTACCATCTTTAGGTATTACAGCTACTAGCACTTTCTTCCAGGATGTTGGTACTTCTCTGCTTAAAATACTGTTAACTAAAACCTTCCAGCTCTTTATCAGTTTCCCCCTCCTAGATTCAAACTTCCACAGAAATGCTATATATTCCTGGTGGCTTTCCTGCAGATTGGTTATATATCACCATTTTTATCTCATCTCCTCCTAGCCAAACTGTTTTGAGCCTCCTCTACCTCTAACCTTGGCATATTTAATTCTCTCTTAAACATTTCCATTTTTACCTTTTCTTGATTTCCATATTTCTCTGCTTTTTACAGAATGTCATAGAATTTTTGAAATATTTCTTGTACTTCTACAGGATCCCTTGTTATCTTCCTTGTTATGGGCACCCTAAGCTTGGTTGACAGCCTTTCTACTTTCTGTTGCCTTTGTCTTTGTGATAAAAGTTTGTGTGCTCTAGAGTTATCAAAAACAGTTGCTTAACAGCAGTCTTTTTAAACTCATGCATATTATCGAGGTAGTCCATTATTTTCTGTTTAGCATTCTGCAGTTGCTCCTCTTCTTCTGTGAGATTCCTTCAATTTTGCAATACTTTAACATTTGTCAATCCCTCTAAGTAATTCTTGTTACTTTTTAACCATGTCTGCCTTTCTTTTATTTCCACGCTATTTTTAAATTTCACTTTAATTTTTACCCACTCCCTAGCTATACTTTCAGAAGAAATTTCTATCTTCTCTAATATCTCCTGAATAATTTCCACCTCCCATTCCTTAAATGCCTCTCTTTTTAACAAATAGGTGGGTAAGCATCAGTGTCTCATTTGTATTTCATTACCCTGTATTTTTATTTTAGTTATTACTGGCGTATGATCCGAAATAGTTATTGGGTGCATATCAAGACTTTTAATTAAATGAACATTGTTCCTGTGAAATGTTAACTCTGTCTAGCCTAGCCCAGTTTTTGTATCTTGGGGAGTAATATGTAAATTCACTCTGAATTCCTAATACTGAATTCACATCATTCATGCCAAATAGTTTTATAAATTACTTTAAAAATCTACCCTCCTTTGTTATATTTCCCCCCAGACACGTCTTCACTGTTGCAGATCAAATTCCAGTCCCACCTGTAAGTAATATTACTTGCTGAAAGCTGATTATTTCTCTTAGAATTTTCTTAAGCTCCATTATAGCAGTTTTCAGTGGAATGTAAATACATGGCAGTGTAATCCTTCTCCCTTGCCAGTAGCCCATCAGTACTACAAATCTGCTATTATTATATTTTATATTTTCTTCAATTATTATTGGAGCTCCTCTTGCAATTAATATAAGTACTCTTCTCTCCCAATATTTATATGTAACAGCTTTTTTGTTAAATGTCTGATTCCTGCACATGCATGCACCAATTGACAGGTTAATTTTTTATACAGTTTTTTCAATCATCTTCATTTGAGCCTATGTCACATCTTGCAGATTTGTTTTTGTTTTATTGAAAACCCTCAAACAAGAATACACCCCCAATACCCACCTAAAACCTATTAACTTAATAATAAGACACAAAACTATGTACTTAATAACAAACATTCTAAACTGATAGCCATACCCACAGGCTATAGACAACCAAAAAGGAAGGTTGGTCATGCTAAGATGCATGATACAGCCTGTGGTTTCTGGGGTTTTTTTTAAATCTGTATAGCTATCCCAGCTAAGAAGACATTTCGAATGATTTCAGTAAACATTTTCTCCAAGCCATTTCTCTTTATCAGATTGTCTTGCAAACCAAACACAAACTGCTAAGGATACCTTGTTTACCAGAAAAAAACTTATAATATTCAATATTCTTTTTCATTATTATGCATTGTAGTAAACATGTTACTGAATAAATCCTAGGGTTAACCAAATCATTTCCCTATGCAAGTACACGAAAAAGCACACTGATTTTTCTTTTTTCATGCTCTCTTAACCATACCTTTCCTTTCCTTTTTTCTCCCACATTGCAGTGCCTACATTTCTTAAAACTCAACAAGGAAAATGAGAGCGAGAGAAAAAGAAAAAAAAACAAAAGCACCTGTTTATGTTATTATCCTCATTACATTAAAAAGAAAGAACTAAGAAAACTTTACTTCATAGCTTGCTAAGAAAGTCATGCAACATTTAAACATTACCATTAAGAAAAAAGAGGCATTTGTTTTACCTACAGTTAATTTTCTCCCCTCTCCAAAGTAGTTCTCTGAAGATTAATGATGTAATGCAGGGCATATGATTTAGAGTCCCCTACAAGTTTAGCAAAGTCCACAAAAGTACAATATTTCCAAATCCTGTTGTTCTGCCATGTTTCACAAATATAATTATTGCTTTGTAAGCCCACATTTGTCTGTCAAGTTACTGATTTTATTCTCCAAACATTAATAACATGAAGCAGGGTATATGCTTTAAAGTCCCCCACAAATTTAACAAAGTCCAAGGAAGTCCAATATTTTCAGATGTTTTTGTTCTGTCATGTTTCACAAATGTAATTATTGCTTTATCATCCCATAGTTGTTGATTTCCTAGTTACTATCTTTAATCCTGTTCATCTCCATCTTCCAAATCCTGTCTCTCTGTAATTTCCAACATATACCCAATTCTACTAGTTGATTCTTATGTTTTCCTCCTTCTCTCAGGCAACTGAAACAGTAAAAAAGTTTTCACAGGCTCAGTCTCTCTGTAGTCTTTATCACCAGGAGAACACAAAGCAGAACCTCTTCCTGATTCACAGCTCACCCTTTGTTGGAAAAATGTTTGTATTTCCTTCTTAGCATGTAGTTCATCAAAATATGATTTTGAACCTACAAGGAAAAACACTTTGAAGATGGTTGGGTACAGCAGTTTGAATCTCATGCCTGCTTTTCTACATTTCCTTAATAATGGAATATGTTTACTCCTCTTCTGCCTGGTATACATTAAATAATCATTCTGCACAAACACTGTACTGTCTCCCACTTTAAGTACTTTGTCCTGCCACAGTTTTGTCAGAATCAACTCCTTCTGTCCATAATTCAGCATCTTTACTGTTAACGGTCTAGTTTGTTTTCTAGTAACCAAATTGGAGCATACACATGATGTGTCCTTTTAATTAACAGTTGCTGTTGTGGAATACCAGTCCAGTTGCTTATTTGTGCTTTTGCAAAACCAATACAGTCTGTTCCTTCCAACGTCTCTGGTACAGCATAAAATCTCAGGTTTTCCCTATGTGCTCTGTCCTCCAAGTCTTTTATTTTTTTGAAACATCTCTTCTTATGCAGTCTGATATTCAGCCAGCCTTTACCTCATTTCAACCTCTGCATTTTGCAGTTCTGACACCTTACCTGAATATCTGTTTAAAGCTTCTTCCATTTTTCCAGCTTTTTATTGTTTGTGTTGATATACTTCTTCAGTGATTCATTTATTTTAACCACTTCTGTGTGCACCTGCTTTATACTCTCCTCTATGTTACTGGAAGTCATGTTTGGAAATGTTACTGCTTCTTGCTGAGCAACTGCAGTACTCCTCCCAGTCTGTGTTTCTCACCTTTTATAGCTGATTTTCCTCCATGTCCTTTATATTTCTTTTTTTCCTGGCATCCAGGCAGTGCACTTACTAGCCAGTTACTGAAATTTACTGAGAAATCTAGGTCCATTGCCTTCTTTGCTAAGTTTCTGTTTTCAGACTGGGAGATCCAGAATTAAGCTGTTACTCAATGTGCAGCCATCTTGGAAGTTCTCAGCAATGCTTTGGTTTTGTCTTTGTTTGATTTATACCCTGAAACCTTTCATAACTTATTTAGTATCCCTTAAAGCTTCTCTGCATAATCCCCATGACGTGTTAGCATCACTAAGGTATCATCTGTGCACAGCATAAGTTTCTTTTTCTCCTCTTGACCTCACCTATGGTCTCTCAGTTCTAAAGATCTTATTGTTTCCACTAATGGTTCTGTATACATGGCAAACAGGAGAGGACAACGGGTGCCCTTGTCTTGTACCTCTTTCTATTTTTTATACTGTCCCATAATTTGACTCAGTACTTTTCTGTTATTGGGGCAACAGTTACACAATGATCGCATAGCTGTTAGCCCTGAAGTAGAAAAGTACGGAAATAACTTTGAGAAATACAAACATCAGGAGAAAATGTTAACGTACTCAGGGTACATTTTGCAGAAGTTCTCCATTTCTGGGTCACTACAACCTTTCTGTTTCAGGAGGACTGTTGTCTCCCACGATTATATGGCATTAGGAAACAAAGCTGAACCGTTAAAAGCTGATCCCATTTTATAGTGTCTGCTTCAAATTAAGCAGGAGTGGTGAAATTGTAAAATGTTTTTCCCCATTTTTTATTCCTTCTGATATATATTTGGGTGCATATATATATATATATATATATATATATATATATATATATATAGCAGCTTGTAGCATAGAGGAGTACAGTTAGAGATGTATATTGCTGCCCCCTTAACATCACATTTAACTTGTATCCTTTGGATGTCAGTTGTATGAGTGGGTACTGTTCTTTAGCTGTTTATCTTCAGTAAGATTTATGACTTTGATCACATTTCAGTTGTATACAAAGTTCTCTGACAATTCTGAAGAAATACACTACAGAACATGAAATTCTTCAGTGTGATTAACCACTTTTCAAGAATACAATTTAAATGTGACCAAACTTATACATCTTACTGAAAATAAACGGGTAAACCACAGTACCCACTCAGACAACTTCCCAGCAAATCTGTTCTTATACCATTAAGCATTTCAAGGGAATCCAACCGCTCATGACATCTGTTGTCCCGATAACGGAAAAGTACCTTTGACTCTCCCTTTTACTCTAGATGTTGCCCTATTACACATTAATTTCATTAATTTTATCCACTTTTCTGTGAGACCTCGGCTTTCTGCTATGTCATATAAATATATATATATATATATATATATATATATATATATATATACACACACACACACACACACACACACACACACATATATATATATATATATATATATATATATATATATATATATATATATATATATATATATATATATATACATATATATATATACACATACATATAAAATGTGTGTGTAGGTTTACTATTAAAATTTTGAGGAGGCTTTCCTCGACCATTCACAACCCCGACCTGGAGCAACGAAATAAAATCCAGACACATGCTTAGAATGTTGATTCCTTCGAAGGAAAGAATTGACATTCGACCAATCACCATCCTAAAAAAAAATCCGCTATGAGGTGGAAAATGTCATACCATTTTGCAAGGGGGACAAGCCCCACCTACCCCCCCACACCCCATGCTACTTATATATTCTAACTCCAGGATCACACTATAGTGAGGAAAAAGGTAATTTTCCCGATGCCCATTGTAGTGCAATGCCCTTCAAAATACTGATGGTCCAAACTACGAACACAATCTCCTTATCAGCATTTCACATTCGATAGGAATTGTGTTCGTAGTTTTGTCTTTCTGTCACTCTGTGTTTGTCCTTCCAGTTGTCGAGGAAAGCCACCTCGACATTTTGATTGTAAGCCATATATATATATATATATATATATATATATATATATATATATATATATATCCGATAATGAAAAAAAGGCAAGTTCTGTTCTCTTTTCTTGGGCATCTCATAGCAGCAGTAATGCCTTACCTGTTATTCTGTGCCCTTGTATTAAACCCCTGTGGTCCTTATGAATCTTTCTTCTTAGAATCTTTCATTATCTGTCTGTATTAGCATAAAGCATTCATAATCGTGATTCAAGATTGATATGGATCAAGCGGATGTTTTATTATGTTTATTGCTTCACTCCAAGAATCCCACCATCATCCTATTAAACATCTCTACCCATTCTTCTATGGCTAATCTTTTCTGAAGTCTCATAGCTCAATCAGAAGGACATCAGTATCAGACAAAATTTCCCACTGCCATTCTGTTCCAGACCCTTTCTATTTCCTCCTTTGTTATGATTGTATCAATGTGCCAACCTCCCCTTCTTATCTTATCAAATTTCAGGCACTGCCAATTACAGTTCCACACACATTCATTGTCCACTGTCCTGTCCTTTTGCTTATACAACTCTTGATAGTGTTCCCTGAAGCTTTCTAATTATTTTGTGCAGTTGTTTCATTCCATTGATCCTCTCTCTGATTTAAAAAAAAACCTCCCTGTTCACCGCTTGTTGTCTCAGTCTGGTATCAAGGGTTTTTCCTTCTAATACGTTGCCACTAAATTGTAAGCTTTCGTCTGCTACTTTCTTAGCCCAGATCTAGTCACTCTCCCATTTTTGTTTAACTTGTTTAATCTCCCGTTCTGTATCATTCATAGTACTGTCTTCTTTCCTGCTATATGTCTGTATTTCTGCCAGTTCTGTCAATAATACATTCCTGTTTAGTCTTATCCACTTCTCCCTTTCAATGGACCTTTGAAATTCTGATTTTGTTCCTTTTGATTCCATTCCATTAATAAATCTTTTTCTCTCCATTCAGTTTCTTCTCAACAACCTCTGCTACACATTTTGTTTTACCATCCCCCTTCTCTAGCTTGTATAGGGCCATCTTCTACTGTCGGTCTAGTTTCTGTTCCTTTGCTTGATTCATCTATTTTGCTGTCAAAGCTTGATCAGAGATGGTTATAGGTTCAGTGATAACTGACTCTACTGTGTGCCTGTTCTACCTTGACTTAACCCCTGTCCAACCTTCCCCAGCTTGTGTATGTGCTTGAAAAGAAGGTATTTTTGCTTCCCTTTCTTTGCTCATCTCCTACTTTCCAAATATCAGCAATCCCTTCTGATTTTACTTGCTCTGTTAAATATTTTTCATCTTTAGAAACTTTAACACTTCTTAGCCCTTTGTCTGTTTCATCTCTAACTACGATATGGTTATTTTCCATTCTCCTATGTAAATAGTAATCCCTTCTTGAATTTTAGTGTTCACTGCTAATAATCCTCTCATTGTTTTTATCTTTGTTTCAGATGGGATATGTATTGCAGTTAAGATTTTAACTCCTTCCATTCTCTGTTTGATGCCTGCTATTCTTCCTTTCCTGTCTTTTAGCTTTCCCTCAACCTCCAATGGCCACAACCTCTTTTGCAGGATAGCTACCCACTCCACTTTGTATTCACCCAGGCTGAACTTGCCATCAAACTGTATCTTCATTCTGTAACCTTTTTATAGCCTTCATTAAACAAACGTGTCTCCTGCAACACTATAATTTGGGTTTGTGTTTTCCTTATGTGATCCAACATTTTCTCTCTTAATTTTCCCTCCTAGGCCATTCATATTCCAGGAGCTACTACTAAGGACTCTGCTACCCATCATTTAGATGTTTGCATCTCATCTTCGTTGCTTCTGTATGGACTAGACTCTGGTCTTTCTTTTTATTTTCTCCCTTCTCTAATGCTGTCACTTGTTCAGTTACCTTGTATGCCTTTTCATATATTTTTTCCTGATGCTTGGCTAGATTTAACTCCTTCCCCAAACATTCCCACAAAGCTAAATACAAATGTAATGTTGTGGCCTCCAACTTCAGAGTTCTTTCTTCTCTAAGTGCTTTGACCTTCACACCTGTAATTACCAAGACAGTGCACATATCTGGCTTAAGGGTCATCCACTTCCTCCACTATTGCAATATGTGCCCTTTTTTATTTATTTTTTTCTTTCTTAGCTAATATTTCCCTTCTTTTCATTGCCCCCTTTATTACTGTCATCGCACTCCTCTGGGATTGCCAGTGTTCTAAATTCTTATGTCCACTCTTTTACTGTTTTCCTCACTCTTTTACTATTGGGTTACCATTAGTTGTTCTCCACTTTTTTTTCCTTTTCTTTTCCCCCCATGGGCAATGTGTGACTTTGTTGCTGGAGATAGCCTTTCCCCTCCATTCTATTTCTGTGTGTTCCTTATTGTATCATTTTCCTCTTGACTGTAATGATGCTCATTCTTTTTTTATACTTTTCAGCCTGTTTGGGCCCTCATTATGTAGGTCATTTCTTTTAATATGTTTTTATACCTCTCTTTTCATTCCTCTCCCTCCCCTTCCCCTACTTATGTTATTTTCATTAGTGTGTACCTTCTAGCACTCCTCCTCGTGATCTCTGTTGCTTAGGTATGCCGAGCACTCATCCTCTCTCCATTCTGATCCACCTCATTCAGCTTTTTGAGTCTCTTACCTGGCTTGCTTATCTTCCTAGCTCATCTCTTTAGACCACATCCTGTGATCTCCTTCATCATTCCTCTGCTTTATGTTTGAATTCTCCAGACTTTCCCTTTTTAGTAGAATTACTGCACACTGTCTTCACTTTTGCATGCCTGACTGTCCTATCCCCCCACCTGTGCTTTTACTAAATGTCATTGCATCTTCTATTGTGGGAAGGAGTCTTCTTTCAAATAAATAATAATTCCGAAACCTGTTTTTTTCAGCTGTGACTCAAGGATATGACATCTGCTAATAAGCTGAAGCTCCCAGGCCTCCTGTCCTCAGATCTTAGCCCTACTGTCATCTGCAATATGGATGTAACCCACTCTTATTGTTTAACTTAAAATGAGACATACTGAGACTACTTTTCTACTAATATCCATACAGCATGAACGTTGGCAGTGATTGTTTGATTCAGTATGGGATTAGACTCCCAACTACCTTAGACCAGTATTCAGTTGGAAAGGACAGCCACTTGTCTGTCTTCTTCTCTTTCCTTTCCCCTATTAGTTTTTTCAATTAGGATTTTTCCAGATCTGAATGTTTTTAATTTGCAACTTTCAGTACTCATATAAATTCCCTTTTTAATTCCCGGAGACCAGATAAATGGGGGAAATAGAGAAGAAAGTTTACGTTATAATATATCAATAGTCGCATAAAAAAATAAAAAAAACACATCACCGTATGCACATATCTTCTACCGTAATATTTGTGCCGCTTAACCACTAAATATGTGTGAACAGTGTCTCCCATAGTCCTTATTAGACAGCATCAGTGGTTACAACGCATTGTTCAAATTTATTTTGTCTCTTCAGCCCTTTTTTGGGTTTCTCTCTTGAGCTCAACTGTATGTTTTAATGTCAGTTGTTTTTTTTTTTAAATAGAGGGGAATTTACAAGTCTCTTGGTCCATATTACCCCTGTAATCCACTCTCCCAACAACCTCTGTCTGGTTTGGTCCTCTATTTACTCTCATTATACTCATCTGGGATTGTCAGAGGCAACTTTGACAGTGTCACTGGGGTGCAACGGTCAAAGTATAGTACAGATTCCTCTGGTTAGCTGGCTTTCCTTACAAAAAGGTTTAATGCATCCTTCAGGCTGGAGAAGGATATAACTTCTAGTAAACCACAGCAAAGAGTAAAAATATAAAATATGGCAAAAGTGGCTGAACCAAGAAGATTTTTTTTTTCCTTTTAGTTTAAATGTCCTAAACTGAACTATGATAGATCTAGCTCTCCTCATGGTATCTTCTCCTGTTCGCCATGTAGTCCTATGGCCTTATTCAATGTACATTTCTCCAACTGGTATGCCCATTCACGTCTGTAACAGTTCTTTCAAAGTCTTTATTTAATCTTTCCATTTGTGCCTTTCCAGAACAGTCATGATTTTTATAATACTGTGATGGACTCTGTCTTCTAAGTTGATTAGCGTAGCTTCCAAGCAGTCAAGCCTGGCCTCTGCTGCTTCTGCCCACACTCACAAAAAACGTAATTTTCTAATATTAGATCATGAATAATGGTTGTGTGCTCATCAAGGCCTCCACAACCGTGACCAGCTTATTCTTCTGCACTGAAAAACCTTTGACTGGAACAGACTGTAGTCTAGATATAGTACTGAGAAGCACTACTTTCACTTTTTCCAAAGTTAATTTGGATGTCCTTGGTAGAAACCATTGGGATATGTAGTTTGAGTTGTGCCCAAGGTTATGTTTAATGGAGTCGGGGTCTGTGCTTCCTGTTGGTATAATAATGTAATCAGTATTTAATGTGATATTTTATTGAGGTAATTAGTCAAAAAGAAGTATATTTATGAACAATGGGGATAGGAAGATATGTAAGAAAGACTCCTGAAGTACTCCAGCTATGATACCAATACCAGTGTGTAGTTCATTGCCTAGTGAAGAGCTTTCACATTTTATATTTTTTTGTCACTCACGTCATTTATTAGATATTGCAAATCTTATGAAGTGTGTTTTTAGTAAAAGATTTTTGAGGATAGCTTTCAGGAAGCAAGTGGTTTTCTGGTTTAGAACACAGCAGGAAGCAAGGAGTTGGTTAGCTTCTTGTTGCTTATTACTGAATGAGTTAAGTAACAGCTTTTAACAATAATCTGTAGCTGAGATGCTTACTTTTTAAAGCAGACTTCAGTCCCACTGGCATCTTTGCTTTGATCTGTTGAGAGGAGATTTGAAGACCCAGTACACACCCACTGAGTTTAGTTAAAATGTGAAGTGACAGAGTTTAACAAGTTCTGTGATACAGAAAGGATAGCACTTTAACAATGCAATCCATTTACCTTAGTGTTGTAGTCAGTATATTCTACGCCCTATAGTAGCAATAACGTTTCTTTGCATTTATGTTAATACTGTGATGAATCCTTCCCTAGGAGCTTTAAGGCACTAGACTACATCCGTTATTGCATCACACCTCAGAAGCTTCAGATTAATGTGATGTCATAGCTTTGTTACACAGATAGAATCATGAAAAATATAGCTAATGATCATAAATGACTGTCAGGGCTCTATGACTGTCATGCCATAAAATAAACTGCATTAATCCAGTAAAACTCTCATTCCTTACTGACAGCTCAGCATGGGAAATTGCAGCTGCAGTGAGATTGTGGTATTTTCCACAGGCAGAGAATCATTCTTTACAACTTTTGTGTATTTGCTTATAATTTCTGTTATATGATTGTTGCTAATGTTTATCCAGATGCATTTGCTGACATATGACTATGTAAACTAATGCATAATTAAAAAAATTCCATTTCAGATTAGCTATGGTGCATCAGTTTCTGTTCTCAGTGACAAGTATCAGTTCCCCTCCTTCCTTCGAACCATGTCCAGTGACCAGTTCCAGTCAAGAGGACTTGCTGCACTCGTGATTCATTTTCAGTGGAGCTGGGTTGGGATCTTGGCTGAGAACAATGACTATGGGCTACTTGGGACTCAGGTACTAGTAGAAGACTTGTCCAGAGCTGGTGTGTGCATTGCATTTGTTGAACTTATCCCGATCACTTTCTCTGAGAAAAAGAATAAAAAAATTGCTGATGTGGTCCAGAGAACATCTGCGAATGTGATAGTAATATTTTCTACAGATGTTAACTTGTATCCAGTAATAAAGGAAATTGCAGGTAATAATGTAACAAAAAAAGTTTGGATAGCTAGTGATGGTTGGTCTAATTCACCACTGTTCTCCAGCAGTGAACTCTTGGATACTATGCATGGTACTCTTGGCTTTGTAATCCACAGGGGAAATATATTTCAATTTTCAGAATTTCTTTATGAAGTACATCCTTCAAAAAATCCTCAAGACATTTTTGTAAAGCTGTTTTGGGAAAATGTATTCGAATGCAGTTTGTCTTCAGGAAGTAACTACACCACAACCGGTGAAGTGAATGGAGTTACAAATTATTGCACAGGTCTGGAAAATCTACATGAACTTAAGAGCCAGTTTTTTGATGTGAATGGCATTAGGTCCACGTATAATGTTTACAATGCAGTTTATGCCATAGCTCATGGGCTTCATGATTTGATGATGTGCAGAACAAAGGCTGGCCCATTCTATAATGAAACTTGTCCAAATATTAAGGAATTCCAGCCATGGCAGGTATGAAATGTAACATTTTCCTCTATGTGTATTTCTGTTATAAAGTAGTTTGTTGCTTTCTCCTTTCCTTGAATGCTAGGTATCACAAAACAAGAGTGTAGCCTATTTTGGGGCTGAACTCTTTTATAATAAAAGCTATGCAGCTCTCAAGAATGCTGGCTGTGAGAGGTATGAAACAAAACTTTTTTCTACCATAGAAATAAACTTCTGGCTTAGTAAACACACTGCCTTCTCATTTTTCCCAAAATATAGCTACCACAGAATATTCGAGTATGCTGAAACTTTAGGAGCTGCACATTTCTAGCAAAGACATTCCCTGTAGTAAGATATAAGTGATATAAAGAAAGTTAATGGCAACATAAATTAGCAATGATGAGTGTGTTGAAATACAGTTAATTTTAAAATCTAATACTTTGACCCACCAGTGGTTTAGCCATGGGATGGTTTGCTTTAAAATACTGCGGTGGTGGTGCTGCGGTAGCGTTGTCACCTCACAAGAAGATGTTGTCCTGTTCGATTCTCAGCTAAAGCGTCTCCTGTGTGGAGACGTGTGTGAATGGGTGTACCTTCTTTGAAGGTTGTGCATCAGGGCTGGCAACTCGGTACGTAAAAATTTACTGCCAATCATTATCGGACCGGAGTTCCGCTGTGGCGACCCCTAACAGGGAAATGCTGAAAGATACATACATTAGGTTACAGGACATGTTATACATATTAAAATAAGCTGGAAAAAGTCAAATTAATGTAAGGTAGAAATAAATTTCATGTTAAAAATGTATGATAGATTGATACGTTTAAAAGTGAAACTGTTTATAGTACTATTATTCCAATCTGAAGTGTTGAAATATGTTCCTATTGCTTTTAATATAATATTATAATATATTGAGTGATAGTCTAATTGGAAAGGCTGAATATGGTTATATTTCACAATATCACTGACCCAGTACATCAACATGCTGGTATGCATACATGAATCAGGAATGTCAGTTAATGGAAAATTAATTTAAAAAAAATATATTTTTTTCAAAGTGGATCTAGCTTGAAAGGTCGAGCCTCATATAATTGAAATCCATTTTCATGAGATGAAAATCACAAAAGCTTAAACACCCAAACAGCAAATTTTTCCTAGTTGGGGGGTGTGTGGGAGACGGCTCCCCACATTGTGAGGTGTGAGGGGTGTATATCCCCCACTTAGGTGGGTTTTACTTACTTTGGTGTGTGTTTCATTTAAGTTTGGGCAAGTGCTTACTTGACCTGGGAAACATTTGCTGTTTGGATATTTAAGCTTTTGCTATTTTTGTTTTGCAAATATGGATTTCAATTATATGAGGTTCAACCTTTCAAAGTAGATTTGTATATATATATATATATATATATATATATATATATATATATATATATATATATATTTATTTATTTATTTATTTTTTCTCCTTTACCTACCTCCAACATAAAAAAAACTCTTAACTAAACTTAAACCCACCAAATTAGCAGTAGACAACCTCCCAAATGAATACCTACAAATTGCAGCTGATGCTCTGGCCTACCCAGTATCCATCTTGATTAACCGATCTCTGTCAGAAAGTTACGTTCCCACACTGTGGAAAGTATCACATATAATTCCTCTCCACAAAGGCGGACCCTCCACAGAACTAACCAATTACAGCCCCATAGCTATTCTCTCTCCACTCTCCAAAATACTAGAGAGATGCATACACTCTCAAGTCTCAGACTACCTCCTTACTAACAACCTCCTTTCCAGTACTCAGCATGGTTTCCGACCAAGTCATAGCACCACCACTGCCTTACTCTCCTTTACTAACACTATCCTTCAGCATAAAAACAATGGCTATCTCTCCTCTGCTACTTTCCTAGACCTATCTAAAGCATTTGACATGGTCCCACACAAACAACTTATCTCTGTCCTCAATAACCTATCCTTCTCTCAATCAGTCACCAACTGGTTTCAGAGTTACTTGTCTGACCGCCAACAATCCATTGTATGGCAGAATGACATATCTCCCCAACTACCTGTATCCATAGGGGTTCCCCAAGGATCCATCCTTGGACCCCTACTCTTCTCTGTTTACACCAATAATCTAGCCTGTGCCACCAAACATGGCACACTCATACAATATGCAGATGACTTAACCATCATCTGCTCAGCCCAGTCCCTACCCAAACTGCAAAAAGTCACACAGGAAGCCTTTTCCTCTGTTGAAACTTGGTTATCCAATGCCCAATTAATACTCAACCCAAACAAAACTAAACTACTCATCTTCCAACCTACCAAACATATTCAAAACAACTCTCACTTTAACATCACAGCAAAAGACAACACCACTATATACCCAACTGAACACACCAAATTGCTAGGAGTGGAAATAGACAATAAACTAAAATTTGACATTCACATATCCATGATCATAAAAAAAGTCCACAAAAAACTAGGAGCGTTATACAGAAACAAGCAACTTCTCACCAAAGCAGCAAAGATTTCAATAGCAAATTCCCACCTTATCTCCACCCTACTTTATGCTTCTCCAATATGTTCCAACCTAAGGCAATGCGATCTAAACAAGCTAGAGACCTGCTACAACAAAATTGCCAAATTCATCACAGGGGCATCCTACCGTAGTCACCACTCTCTCTCACTTGCTGAACTGGGCTGGCTTTTTACTCCCTCACCTTCTTCAGTGGTATCAACTCTCACTCGCCCACAAACTAATAAACCATCCACTAAATGTCCCATCCTTCCAGAATCTACTCCAACCCTATCGCACCACCAGACCACTAAGATCCAGCAACAAAAATCACTTGCAGATCACTAAAGCCAATAACTTTGCTGGTGAAGCACTATTCTCTCGCACCATAGCCAAATTATGGAACTCCCTTCCACCCACAATTACCTCTGTACCATCATGCACCCACTTCAAAACTTTACTAAAAGCGCACCTAAACACATGCTTGCTATGCCCTTGCAACTCCCACTCTAATATCACCCACCCCATCCAACCACTACCTTTCTTTCCACTCCACTAACTACCTTGATTATAACAAGCTCAGATGCTCATAAGCCTAGCTCTTATTATACAGCAGGAACTTTGTATTGTAACATTTGTTAATGTGTGTTATGTACTTCACAGATAAAGATTCTAGTTGTCTACTGATGTACTATGTTCTTCATCTGTAAATATGTTGTAAGTAATTGCTATGTTAAATTGTTAATCGCTATGTAATACAATGTAACTACTGTCTGTTTATTTTAACTGTGGAGCTTTTCTCCCTGGGCCTCCACTGAAAATGGACCTACGTCCAGTCGGATACTCCCGGTCAACAAATGTAAACAAATAAATAAATATTATATATATATATATATATATATATATATATATATATATATATATATATGTGTGTGTGTGTGTGTTTGAAATTAATTCATTTGGGTTGTCCCCCTTTGAAGGCTGTCTACATAGTTTCACTGGGGAAATAAATTAGTTTGTCTCCTGAACATGTTTTTTTTTTAAATAGTAATTTTCTTGTGAGTTTATGTGAGGAGTCATTAACGTAAATGTCATAGTGCAAGGATGGGGTATGTTCAGGACACTAACAAAGCTTCTTTCTAATTCTGTGAATCACACATTTCCTGTACACTTAATTTTAAAGCTGGATATGTGCAAAGTAGTGCACAAATTTTCCTTTTGAACATTAATAATTTTAGGATTATTTTTTCAACTTTTTTGTGAAATTGGGACCAGATCAAAGCAGGCTCTTCATATGATTATTGCATACCATTCTGCTGTGTGATATCATCCATTCTACTATGATTCAGCTATAGCAGATGTGATCTTCAGGTGTCACGAGTACTCCAGCTTCATTATGGTTATTGGCTTATTAGAGCAGCAGTCTTGTTTGAAGGATGAATCTTCAGCAAGGGAAAGCTCTGGTACTATGTAATCTTTATTTAAGTATCAGTGGGCTACTCTTGTAGTTTAAATGTTTTTGGTCTAGGTTCATGTGTACACTAATATGAATGGTAAAAATACTTGTCAAGTCAGATGCTCTGTGTAGTTAAATGTGTTTTAAAGTTTGTCTACACATTATCCAAAATCTTATTTGTACATGCCAAATTACTTAAAAATACCCTGTCCCGCAAAAAATAGAATGGAGTGAGTGGTATATATTTAATGCAGGTACCAGATACAAACTAGAGCATACAAAGCCATAAAACTTCACTTCTTCCATTAAAATGAAGATTTCAACATGTATTAAAAGAGGAAATGCATTAAACCAGGGAAAAAATGAGAAATACAGCCTAGTTATCCAAACCATGAGTGTGTGTGATATTCCGGTTTCAGTCTTGTATGAGAACATTGCAAACAGCTTTATCTTCTTCACATGGATCATAAACTAGAAAATGAAGTGCCTGAATTAAAACACACACATATTTACTAAAGTATGACTTTTTTGTTTAATATTTTAAGCAGTCAACATAAAACCAGTACAATCCACTGCAATCATTACTCATCATAGTACCACATTATAAAGTAACAGTTATTTTTTTAGATTGCATAGTTAAAAATCTCTCTGTTACCATCAAAGCTACATCACTAGACAACTATATACACTCTTTGCAAGGTGTGTGACATTCACTCAAAGTGAATGTCCTTATATATTTATCTCTTAGGTTCATAGGTAGGTACTAGGCTATTGACCCTGGGGCCTATACAAGCCTAGCCAAAAATGTACCCTAGCTTTCACCACCCAAGAAAATGATTTTCCTGTGCCACTGTTGAGCAGAGCCACAGAAGTGATCCCTGGGGTGAATTTCCTATTGCCCATCCAATCATCAAGATTTTTCTTGAAGAATGCTAATGAGCTTTGTTTGATATGGATAGGTAGTTTGTTCCAGAGTACAGGAAGTCTCTGGGACAGGAATCTATCCCTCCAGCATTTTTTGTTTATTGTGGTAACAAGGTTTAGGTCCCTAGAGTGTGTAGCTTGGAGGGATTGGGATTTCTTTAAGTGGAGCATGTCCAACAGCTTTGGGTTTGACATAGCTTTGTATGTTAGGCAGAGAGTGCCTCTGAGTAGGCGATATGCGACAGAGTAAAGCTGGAATTTTTTCAGACGGTTTGCGTAGGGCATCTGTTTGAGGCCGGTAATACTCTTTGTGAGGTATTTCTGCGGTCTTTCCAGTTGTTGTAGATGTCTTGTGAGGTACATACCAAAAGGGGTGCTGTATTCTATAATGGGTCTAATGAGTGATGAGTAGAGGGAACAATTACCTCTTTTTTCCTGGATGAGAAACCTTTTGTGATGAGGTGTGCCACATAGAAGGATTTCCTGACTACTGTGGTGATGTGATTGTCAAAGGAGAGGCTGCTGTCCACCTGTGTCCCAAGGTCTTGTATCACCCTTTCAGTGTTATGTAGACTACCGGCTATGTGGTAGTTCATGGGTACAGAGTTTTTACCAAAAGGGATGACAATGCACTTTTTGGCATTGAGCTTGAGGCCATGGCTTTGACACCAGGCATCTGTCTCAATGAGGCCCTTTTGTAGGATGTTCACATCATTAGGAGTTTCGATTATGGCTCCCAATTTGCAGTCATTTGCAAACTTCATTAGCCGAAGACCTTCTGTGTTAGCCTGTACTTCAGAGAAGTAGATACCAAACAGGAGAGGACCCAGGACTGAACCCTGTGGTACTCCACTTGTCACTGGTCTGAAGTCAGATTTGGAGTCTGCTACTTTCACAGTGTGGATTCGGTCAGTGAGCCAGTTGGCAACCCATCTTGTGACGTAGGGATTTATACCTAGTTTAGTGAGTTTATCTACAATTCCAGAGTGGTGGATGGTGTCAAAAGCCTTGGTGAGATCTAGATAGGCTGTGTGAACCACCTTACCCTCATCTACGGCTTTGATGACCGCTTCAAAGAAGTCTATCAGGTTTAGGAGACATGATCTGCCTTTTACAAACCCAAACTGGGTGGGGTCCAGAGTTTGGAGATTACCAATGTCATTGTTTATAAGTTCCATGATGATACGTTCCATACCCTTGCAGAGCAGGCTCATCAGGCTAATGGGTGGTAGTTCCTGGGCTCCCCCTTTGTGGAGTGGGATAACCATTGCTGTGCGCCACTCAGTGGGCACAAAGCCTGAGGTAAAAGCATTGATCCCTACACACATATACACACACACACACACACACACACACACACACACACACACACACACACACACACACAGAGTTTCACAGTTGCCATGTCTGGGATTAGAACTCCTCCCTAACTAGTACATCACACTATAACATTACACGGTTATAGCATGCGCCACAGAGCTTTTTTTATAGAATATAACAAACTATTGGAGTAACATTTTTAATTTGTCTGATAACAAAGAATGTTTAGGAAAATATCTGTAGTTTGCTATTTGTCCCCAGATTCTCACAATAATGGAATAAAATTCTATATAATGTACTATAATAGTTAAACTATTGCATTCTAATAGTGAAGGATTGGGGTTCTCCTCTATTGCAAGTAGATTCCAAAACAGAGTAATCTGACCTTTACTGGAACATGAAAAATATTGAAGTATTGAAGAAATCCAAGTGTTTTACCAATTTAAATTTATTTACAGTCTGCCTTAAATTTTACATCTCCATCAGACATTATTTAACATTTTCTAATGTTAATGCATCTTATACAGTGTATATGTGTAAAAATTTCATAAAAATGATTTCTAAAAATAAAGATGTAGGTGATGAATTTAAAAATTAAATGTTTATCTCTATCAGTCAAATCAGGATATGACATTTCCTTCCTTTATTTGTGGTATGAGTCATCTATACTTATTTTATAATTCAGTAATATTCTATGAAGTTCTAATGATGTAGATTTCTGTTTCTCAGATAATCTCAAGAATATATGTTTAAATAATTTATGGTAATTAAAGTTCAAAACATCAGAGCAGTTATAGCAGAAGTTCAACCAAATACTCCACCATATAATTCTTCAGTCACAAACTCGATTTATTGCGAATAGACAGGAATAGGTAAGTGCTTTTACAAACTGACTATTTGCTTCATCAGACCATAAAATTAACTCATTCAGCATCCCTTCTTATATATGCATACATCAAAAGAGATATTCAAAATCAGTCAGTCATGAGTGATCATGTATTTAATGCACCCTCCTGTTAACATAAACATCATGAACAAACTAATGTAAAATACCAGATTAAAAATCTAAGATAAAATAAAATACATCCACACATATCTATTACATAAATACATAAATAAATAATATACATACAAATGCATAGCACCAACATAAGTCAGGAAAATCATTTAATTAACTTCCTATTCCTTAACTTAGGAGTAATGCATATGTGTTTATTCATTCCCTTTCCTAAGTGTGCCCCTAGCTTCACAATCCAGTTAAGCTCACTTTCCTTAGTTCTAGAACTAATATTGCCCATCCTAACAGCTTCCAAAATCAGTTCCAGCACATTAAATCTAAACTGATGTTCCACTCCATATGTTAAAATATGTTTTGCTACAGCACTATTTGTATAAGTTAACCTTTTTTTACTTAAAAAAGGAGCCCCAGCTAACGAAATCTTTGCAGTTACCACCTTACTTGACATAATCTTGACAAATAATTTTTTCACATTCAATGACAAACTGTATTTGCAAAAACGAGGAGTTGCAATGGGTTCACCTTGCGGGACCAGTTTAGCAAATACAGTTATGGCTTATTGGGAAGATCAATACTTATTTAAAAATGCCGAATGGGCTCCCTACATTAAGTATTATACTCGTTTCCTCGACGATATCTTCATCTTATTTGAAGGAGATAAAAATATAGGGGTTAAATTCCTACATTACCTTAACAACACTACGGAATTTTTTAGATTCACATCCAACTTTCAGAATGACTCCATTGATTATTTGGATGTGAATTTATCAAAAGACTACGTTAATAAACAATATTTTTCTAAGATACATAGGAAAACAACTTTTTGTAACTCGTACCTCCATTACACTAGCCTTCATCCAACTAGTCAAAAGAAAGGTATTGTGAAAGGTCAGCTAATTCGAGCAGCTCGAATGACTACATACTTTAGTGATTTCGAGCTTGAATGCAACCTCCTTACAGACTTCTTTTGTGAAAGAGGCTATCCTTGTGATTTTGTTGATGAGATAGTCCAGGAAGTGAGGTACAAAAGAATTAACGGTACTATATTACCCATTCTTAACCAGACCAGTGATAGAGGAGCTGAAGTAACCTTTAAGGCAAATCAGGACATCTTATTAGAAGAAGTAGACATGGAGGTAAAAACAACGGAACCTAATAAAGCTTTTAAACTTAGTTTTATAACTACATATAGTTTAGAAAGTGATATTATTAAAAAATTATTATTTAAAAATTGGAACTTGATTCAGCAAGACAGGAGTATTTCTTGCAAATTAAGTGAACTTCCTATAACAGTATATAGGAGAGGGAACAACTTGAAAAGCATTTTAGAAGGTAATCATACAAAAAACTTTAGTAGGAAGAAAGGCATGACTATATGTGAAAGTTGTAATATGTGTAAACATATGACCAGTGGAGAACAGATAAATATTAATAATGTCAAACATCAAGTGAAATATAGAATGAATTGTCAATCTAAACTTATAGTGTATGTGGCTTCCTGTACAATATGTACAGCCTTCTATATTGGAAAAAACTGAGAGGCACTTTAAGGAAAGAGTATACGAACACACATACGCTATACAAAATGGAAAAACAGACAATGCATTGGCCAAGCATACTCTGGCAAACCCAGGCCACAATTTTAAATTTATGGCAATAGACCAGATACAGACTAGTATTAGAGGTGGCCCTTACAACTTGTTACTAGAGGAAAGAGAACTTTTTTGGCAATGGCGTACAAACGCATTTGTCTACCCAGGCTTAAATGACCATTGTAATATTAGTTGTTTACTTAAACTAAGGAGTTTGAACAGGAAATAACAACTTAATACCTTTACTTCAACTTTAGTATGGTCATACTCTCCTACTTAATAGGTTCCTTTAAATTACTATAATAACTAAGTATTAGGTCTGTCACTATTTCATAATGATGACATACCTCAAAACACTAGACTGTGTTGAGTAGTTATTAATATAATACATTATGAAATAGTTTTTGCTTGTAAGATATGCGTATATGTATTATTTTTTGTTGACTTTGTTTAAAGTCAGTTGATAACTTAAGATGATTAGATACTATACTGAAAATACATACTTACATATAGCAAAATAAGTGGAACTAACGTAGAACAACACTTTTTATACACATTCCTGTGTTTTGTACAGTGACCTCGTATAATACTTTCTGGGATATTTTTGAGGCTAATTTGAATAAGGATTATACTTTAATACTTAACACTTACTTAACACATATTATATATTTACAAACATATTTACATACTTAGTTATAAGTTAATAATGTAGGGTACAGTAGTTAATAATAGTAGTTAACAATATTAGTGTTTATTGGAACTGTAAAATTTGTGTGGCTACTACACTATTTGAACAGAATTACAGTTCTAACATTGCACTTTGACTTTTAGAACTGTCAATGTAGGAGCAGAATCCTTTGTTTCGAGAGACAAATACCCTTGAATATTATTGTAGCAGCGGACCTGTTTTGTCGATAAATGTTTGACTTATATATATATATACACAATTTTATATGTAGCTAGTAGGTTTTTGCGAGTTGGTGCAGTTTTAAATAGTTTTTTAACAGTTTTTAACAGTCTTCTCTATATATATATATTTTTTTACAGTTTTTCTTTCTTTTTATGTAGAAAAATATACACTGATTTGAAGATGTTTTCTCTGAAAGTATATTTTTAAAGTACATATTTTAAAAAAACAGCTTCAATAGAGATGTTGAATTGTTTCATTTACTTACTATTGATGTAACTCCATCACTTTAACCCACAATTGATGTATTAAACACGTGGGTTTTTTGTGAAGGGAGTATAAATTGTTAATTAGGTGGGTGTGTAACTGTCTGAAGAAGTTGCTCACATTGCGAGCAACGAAAAGCGCTTTACATCTACTCGAAATAAATCCTTTTGCCTGCAGTTTGTGTTTCGTTGGACAATCTTTTTGTTCGTGGTTTGTCTTTTAACTTGGTTTGCTAAACATTGCTTGAGTCTGTCAGGTCTATCTGGGTGTATCTCACCCCATTCCCTGTCTTGAGAGCCCATATTCATTGGCATTGCTACTCCTGGTGCAGTGCTGCACTGACATATATGCTTGCAACCCCAGACTCCATCTTAGCAACTTGGCATTTTGCTGACTGGCTCTGTTTAACAATGTTAGAGGGTTGTGTTCTGTCATCACAGTGAATTTTCTTCCATACAGATAAGGCTGAAGTTTTTGTAGTGCCCACACTATGGCTAGACATTTGTTTTCTACTGCTGCATAGCATTCCTCTCTGGGTTGGAGCCTACGACTGAGATAAACTACTGGGTGCTCTTCTCCCTCTAGAGAAATCTGGCTATGTACAGCCCCCACCCCATAGTTTGAAGCATCCACCTGCACAACAAATTCTTTGCTATAGTCTGGACTGGCTAACACAGGGGGTCCGCCCAAAGCTTACTTAAGCTTTTGAAATGCCTGCTCACATGCTGGGGTCCACACTACCTTATCTGGCCTGTTCTTCCTTGTCAGCTCTGTAAGGGGAGCAGCTATGGTACTATACTTGGGAGCGAACTTTCTGTAGTACCCTGCTGTTGCCAAGAATGCCCTCACCTGCTTTTTGGTAACAGGTGCAGGCCATGCCTGAATAGCTTCCACTTTGGCAGGTTATGGCCTTATCTTAACACTCCCCACTCTATGTCCTAGGTAGGAGACCTCTGCCATACCCACCTGACATTTGCTTGGCTTAATGGTCAACCCTGCCCTCTGTAGTCTGCCCAGCACCTCCCTGGACATGCTGAAGGTGCTCTTGCCAGGAATGGCTGTAGATAGCAATATCATCCAAAATCCTCCTGCTCTTGCTAAGATATGATCAACCAGCCTCTGGAAAGTCACTGGGGCATTCTTCATCCCAAAGGGCATCTTTGTGAACTCATAAAAGCCAAAAGGAGTCACAAAGGCTGACTTGTCACTAGCGCTGGGAGTCAAGGGCACCTGCCAGCAACCCTTGGAAGATCACTGGTTGTAAGATACTTAGCCCCACCCAGCTGCTCTAGGGCCTCATCTGTCCTAGGCATGGGGTAAGCATCTGACTCTGTGTGACTATTTAATTTCCTGTAATCCACATAGAACCTGGTGCTGCCATCCTTCTTTGGTACCAACACCACTGGTGAGGCCCAGGGACTGTTGGACTCTTGAATTACCCCTAGTTCCAACATCTCCTGTACCTCTTCCTTTATAGTCTGTTTGACTCTCTCAGGCACCCTATAAGGGGCCTGCCTGATAGGCCTTTGGGGTCCTGTATCCACCTGATGCTGTACCAGGTGGGTGCTCCCTGGTTTCCCGGTGAACATGCCCCCAAACTCCTGCAACACTGCTCGGATTTCTCAAACCTGGGTAGGAGATAGCTGTTGGGACATTGCTACCCCTTCCACTGAGGTGTCAGCCCAAGCCTCACTGAGGAGATCAGTCACCAGATCTCCCTCAGACCCCTCCTGCAATCCACTGCAAATGCTCAGCACAAGGGCCCCCCTATCATGGTAAGGTTTCATCATGTTAACATGGTACAATTTGTGCCCCTGCCATCTGCCTAGCACTTCCACCATGTAGTTAACATCACTTACCTTTCTTACCACTTTGTAGGGTCCTTCCCAAGCTGCTTGCAACTTATTTTGTCCGACAGGAATGAGAACCATCACCTGCTGCCCTACAGCATACTCTCTAGCTCAAGCATTCCTGTCATACCACACCTTTTTCTGTTGTTGGGCTTCTGCCAGGTAATCCTGGGCCAGGCCCATGAGTTCCCTGAGCCTTGTCCTGAGGTTCAGGACATATGCCGAAACAGACTCCTTGTGAGACTCACACTCACCTTCCCACTCATCTCGAATTAAATCTAGAGGTCCCTCACCCTATGCCCATACAGCAACTCAAAGGGTGAAAAACCTGTGGATTCCTGGGGAACCTCTCTGTAAGCAAACAACAGCTGGGGCAAATATTTGTCCCACTCCCTCTTAAACTGATCTGCAAATACCCGTAGCATGGACTTGATTGTAGAGTTTAACCTCTCAACAAAACCATTAGTCTTTGGATGGTAGGGGGTGGTCTTCATGTGCTTCACCCCACAGGACTTACACAGACAAGCCAGCAGGTCTGACATAAAATTGGCACCTCTGTCAGACAGTATTTCCTTTGGGAAACCTACCCTGCTGAAAATCTCTAGCAAAGCATTTGCCACCTTCTATACCTCAATGGAGGACAAAGCCACTGCCTCAGGGTATCGTGTAGCATACTCTACAATCACTAGGATATACTTTTTCCCTGTAGAACTTGGGGTACTTAGAGGACCCACATTATCCATAGCTACCCTCTGAAATGGCTTCTCAATCACAGGCAAATGCATCAAAGGAGCTCTCACCTTGTCTCCTGCCTTGCCTACCTTTTGGCACTGCTCATAGGTCCTACAGTACCCTGTTACATCTCTGAAAATTCCAGGCCAATAGAAGTTTTGCATAATATGCCTCTTTGTACGTTTTATGCCCATATGACCTGCAAAGGGAATATCATGGGCAATGGCTAGAAGCGCCAGATGGTAAGCTCTAAGCACTACCAACTGCTGTACTCTTTCACCTTCTAGCTCTCCCTCAGGGGTCCACTCTCTGTACAGTAACCCTTTGTTCCAGTATACAGATTCCCCCTTCCCTTGAGAATCAGGTGCCTCCCTAGCTACCTGCTTCAGGCCTTGCAATGTAGAGTCTGAGAGCGGAGCCTGTCTCAAGTCTCCCCTGGTAACCCTTCCCAGCTCCCCTTCCACAGCAAGTCTGGCATCCTCTGACAGTGGTGCCTCACTGTCAGCCTGGGTACTACTACTCACCTCTACCTTTGCAGTCACTCTGTCCAAGGGACCATCGGTACCCACAAGCAGCTGTGGCTCACCTTCAGTCTCACTGCTACAGAGCAGTTCCCTCCCTGAAGTAACCACCTCAGCAGTCCTGGCTGCAAGTGTGCAGTCTGTATGGGTCTCCCCCAGGCTACCAGACTTACATGCTTGTCTCCAAGCTTGACTGCTTGTAACTGCACAAGCGCAGGGTACTGCAATATCAAAATAATTCCCTATCAGGACATCTGCAGGTATATTCTTAAACACGCCTACTTGCTGGCTTCCTTTTCCACCTTCCCAGTCAAGGTGAACCCTAGCCAAAGGTATTTGGAATGGGATCCCTCCTAAAGCCCTGACTGGTGTAGACTGCCCAGGCAAGTAGAGCTCCTCTGTAACCAGTGAAGGCTTTACAATGTTTATATCAGAGGCTGTGTCTCTCTTAGCAATGGCCTCTTTGCCATTCACTACAATAGGATATAACCTCTGGTGGTAGTTTGGTACCCTTGTTGTCCCAAGACAACCTACTGTTGGCATTTTGTCTTTCCCACTTACTGGCTCCCTCACCTTTGGTTCCCCACCTTGCCTCCGTGGGCATCTGTATGCCACATGGCCCCACTGGTTGTATTCAAAACATTTAACCCTAGCTCCTGGACGTGTATCTGGACTAGTGGCTTCCCCTGCTACTGGCGGATTCTGTTGGGGCAGTCTGTGCTGCCCACCATGGGTTCCTTTAGACACCTGAGCAGTACTGGGGGTCCCTTTCCTGTGCAGGGCTGCCCTTCTTGCTATGTATAGGTCTCCCTTCTTCCCCAACTCCTCTGAAGTAGCACACTGTCTATCAGCTAACCAGGTCCTCATGTCCTCAGGCACAGTGCTAAGGGCTTGTTCCCTTATCAAAAGGTCTGCTAGCCCTTCAAAAGTGGTGACCTGACATCCACTCATCCAGCTATGAAAATAAGTACTCAGTTCAGCAACTTATTCACATACATTTTCATTTGCCTTGCGTCTGTGCTGACAAAAGTTTTTCCTATACATTTCAGGTGTTAGCTTAAAACATTCTAATAAATGTCTTTTTACAGCAGTATAATCAAAACAGTCAGTGTCATGCATTTTTTGCTAATGAAGTTAGAGCTTTACAATGGAGTAAGGGGGTCAGGAACCATACCCAGAGCCCTTGGTCAACTTCATGCTGTTTACATACCCGTTCAAACATATGAATGAAGCTATCAAAATTATCCCCCTCTTTAAACTGTGGAAGAAATTTACTAACCTTTTGTGCTTCTGGGGTCCAGTTACTCCCTTCCCCATTACCTCCATGACTCTGGTGAAGAGTCAACATTTCCCTCTCATGCCTCCACTGCCATTCATTTTCCTCAGCTTGTAGACTCCACATTTTCTTGGCTGCTTCTAGTTCCATATGCCTGGCCTCCAACTCAAGTGTCTTTAGCTCCAGCTGGATTTTTAAGTCCACTGCAGAAAGATTGAGCTGTCCATTCTCCGAGGATATTCTATCTCCCCTGTCAGTCTGATTGCCCTACAGGCTGCTGTTCTCTGATTCAGCTGTAAGCAAGGCTGCAATCAGGTCTGCTTTGGTCAGGCTTCCATGCACCAGTCCCCGAGTCTGGCACATCTCCGCCAGCTGGCTCCTTGTCAACTTTCCATACTCTTCTGCTGACATGCTGCCTGCTCACCCTGACCAACACTAAACTAACAAAAGAAATAAAACAATTGTGATCTGAACTCTGAGTATACACTGCGTGGCTGTTTTAGAGTACAAAACACTTTTAGAGATCACTGTACATAAGCTACAGGAATTCACTCTACCCACACCACTACAAGCCAATTAGTATGTGAAGTAGATCCCACCACTGCCAAACACTTGTGACGACCATGCCCTGGCCCAGCAATCAAGGAGCTGTAGTCCTCACCACTAATACCACGGAGGTTGTCTCATAGAAGTGAAAAGGATAACTAATACACACAGTAAAGTACAATTTCCCTTAAGTGCACACAAAGATCACAGTCAGTCTGGGGCTGGTTGCTCCCTTGCTCACCAGGTCCCCAATAGGACTCCCCACTGGCACAGCTATAGGGTCCAGGTCTCCGCCTAACTGGGCAAGCTAAAACCTCCAGTACCCTCTCTGTCCAACCAGTGCTTTGTGTCCCTGCTAATTAGCTCACACAACACACACACACTTTGAAATAAGTATTTATACAACTTCACAGACACTCCTGGGAAAGGCTGATACAGATTCTCCAACTGTGCCCCTTTACCTAGACTATACGGTAGTAATTACTGCCACCACCCAGTTAATAATATCAACTACTAAAAGGCCCTTATAAGGGTATCCAGTTATTACTGTGCAATATTAATATCCAATGGTAGTATGACTAACAGTCAAGGCTTACTTTAGAGTGGCCTATTGCAATAACCTCTATAAATATGCAATGTACTCTAGAGGTTATCGCTACACAAATCAGCCACAGGTAGAAGGTTTTAAAAATATTTAATAATAAATAATTAAAACACAAGACAAAACTACTACACCACAGAGCTATCTAAGAGTTCAGAGATCACACAGAAACTTAAAATAATACAGTAGGACAGGTCTGATTTCAAAGAAAAATACCTAATTAATCTTTACTAGCTTTAACTATTCCTACAAGAAATCACAGTGCTAAAACTTACATGTGAGCATAAGGCAGAGTGCAGATAAGTTAGATGTCCAAAGTCAAAATGCTTTTTAGTCTTTTGTGAGAAATAGTATTTAAACATTACTAACAAACATGTCTCTAAGGCTCTCCCAAAATTACATACTTTTTGACACTTAGGTTTTCCCAGTATTCATATTGCATCATCTTAACATCTGGTCTGAGTTCTCAGGCCACAAACTGCATTATTTAGCAATCTAACACCTCCTCAGAAACTTACAATACAAGACATTTCACAGTATTCTTTACACTCAAGAAACATGCCTGTATTTTACATTTATTTACAAATGCCACTAGTGAGATCTGACCACAAACTAATCACCCTGGATATACATATCCCACCTTCACCCCCAGCACAAAAGACCACAGTGAAAAACTTCTCAAAAGCAGACTTCACTCTTCTTAAGACTGAGATGGTATCCTTTAAGCCCACTGTGCCAGGGGATACCACATCCCACAATGCCGAATCCTTCACAAATGCCTTCTATGGACATCTCCAAGAATGCATGGATCATGCAATCCCAAACAAATCCAAGTCCCTTTCCACCAAAAGCAAGCATCCTGTATGGTGGACCTCAGCCATAAACAAATTGTATAACAAAAGAAGGAAGCTACTGCACGTCAGAGCGAAATCCCATGAAGGGAAGACATCCCTGATCATCATTAGCAGAAAACTATGTTCTCTCATAAAAACATCCAAGGCAAACTTTGAGAGAAAAATCGCGAAGGACACTAAAGATAACCACAAAGCCTTCTTCAGCTATGTTAGAAACCTGGGCGGAAACCCTCCGATATGCTCAGAGTTGGTTCACAACAACAAAAAATACACTGAACCCACAGATATTGCTAACATTTTGGCTGACAGGTTCAGTGCAAATTTCTCGCCTCCCTCACCCCCTAAAGAAGAAATACTTATCCCAGCTGAATGTAATCTCCCTGTCATCTCAGATGTCCAAGTGAGGGCCGCCCTAAACAAAGCAAAAAACACAGCATCACTGGGACCTGATGGTATCCTGGGGTGCGTGTTACGTGAACTCCAAGAGGAGCTAAACCCACACATAAAAATGCTATTTAACCTTAGCCTTACTTCGGGATATGTACCTGAACACTGGCGTACAGCAACAGTGGTCCCACTCCACAAGGGGGGTGCCTCTACAGACCCTGGAAACTACCGCCCCATAAGCTTGACTAGCCTGGTCTGCAAAGCTATGGAAAGAATCATTATGGAATTCATAAACGGAGACATAGGGAACCTACAGACGCTTGACCCCACCCAGTTCGGCTTTGTAAAAGGCAGATCCTGCCTTTTAAACCTGGTTGACTTTTTCGAAACAGTCACTAGAGCCATTGATGAGGGCAAAGCAGTCCATACAGCATACCTGGACTTGGCTAAGGCCTTCGACACAATACCCCACTCAGGCATCATAGATAAGTTAATCAGCTTAAAAGTAAAGCCTTATGTCACTAGATGGGTTGCAAACTGGCTAAAGGACAGAACCGATAAAGTTAAAATCGCTGGAGCAATGTCTGACTCAAAGCCAGTCACAAGTGGTGTCCCAAAGGGATCTGTCCTGGGACCCCTCTTGTTCGGCATTTATTTCTCAGATGTTAAAGCAAACATGGGAGGGCTGTGGCTGACAAAGTTCGCAGATGACTGCAAACTAGGTGCCATAGTCGATACACCAGCAGATACACACATCCTACAAAAAGGCCTCACTGAAACGGACAACTGGTGCCGTGGTCACGGCCTTAAACTAAATGCCAAAAAATGTACAGTCATCCCTTTTGGAAAAAACAAAGTACCCACAAATTATCACATAGACAGCAACCCACTGAGTACGGAAAAAGTAATCAGAGACCTAGGGACCCAAGTAGACAGCGACCTCTCATTTGACACCCACGTTGCCAAAGTGGTTAGAAAAAAATTCTACCTTGCACACCTCATCATGAAGGGTTTCACATCCAGATCCAAGGATGTCATTGTACCCCTATATTCCTCCCTCATCAGACCCATGATTGAGTACAATGCCCCATTTGGTATGTACCTCACCTGGCACTTACAACAGCTGGAGAGACCACAAAAGTACCTCACCTAAAGGATCAAGGGTCTCCAACATATGTCTTATTCTGCCAGACTAAAGAAACTTCAGCTCTGTTCAGTAGCATACCACCTGCTCAGAGGTGATCTCTGCCTGACGTACAAGGCCGTGTCCAACCAGGATCTGATGGACATGCTCCACCTCAAAAAATCCAAATCCATCAGGACCACGAGAGCTAAAGACTTAAACCTCGGCACAAGTATGAATAGGACATGCTGGAGGGATAGATTCATAACCCAAAGGCTTCCCATGCTTTGGAACAGGATCCCAGTTCGTATTAGGCAGAGCCCCTCACTGACTCTGTTCAAGAGAAATCTTGATGAGTGGATGGGAGATCGTAAGTTTACCCCAGGGGTCACATCTGTGTCACTGCTAGACAGGGGCACAGTAAACTAATTCTGTTATATAAGGGACCTTCACTGTGTTACTACTAGACAGAGGCACAGTATTCTTGATTTATTCTGTACATTTTTGTACCATTTCATGGGGTGGCAAAAGCCACATCACTATGGCTAGGCTTACAAATGCCCCAGGGCAGATAGCCTAGTACTATACTATGAAACTATGAAACTATATCAAATGTTATTTGACTAGGCTGGCAGCCTTCACCCATCTCTCCCCAATCGTCATAGTGACCATGAAAAAAAAACATTATTTTAGACTGCATCTAAAATTTTTGAAAACATCAGAAATTAAAAATTTTGTTTTGCAGGTGGTAAGCACCTCTGCACCCCCAACCACCCCACATACCCCTGACAATTATATATACCAACTCTGAGATCACACAACAAAGGTTTGTGGGCAAATTCCCTTACCCCTCTGCACCACAATACCATACAAAATGCTGGAGGCAAAATCTCCATTGAAAACAACATTCACTGTTATGAGCATTCACTGATATTTACAGGCTAAAAAACACTCCCTCATCTCAAAAATCAATGTTTCAAACTGCAGCATATATATATATATATATATATATATATATATATATATATATATATATATATATATATATATATATATATATATATATAAACTTTTGATTCATAATTTTCATTTATTTTAAACCTTTCCCTCCTATTACCTGTCTTACTGAAATTCCCAGAGGTTCCATTGCTAATGCAAATTTAGGCAAAAAAGGGATAGCACAGTTTCATTCCTTTTTTACTATTCCTTTTTTAATATTTACTGATTGTGATATGACATCTGTTGTAATATAAGTTTGAGAATTGTACTTTATCCTTTTTAATATGCATATAAGAATCACGGAAACAGGTGAGATTTCAAAGATGGCTGCACACAAATCAACAGTTTAACTTTAGGTCTCCTGGTGTGAAAAATGAAACTGAGAGATAACGACTAGTAATTCTGACAGTTTTAATAAAATGCAATTACTGGCTAGTAAGTACACAGCCTAGATGCCAGCAAAGAGGAAACTCAGAAAGCCTGAAAGAAAAAAAATTAGAAAAAGCATTGATGGGAAGAATCCTGCAGCTGTTTAGCAAAAAGAAGTTCAAGCTCCAGCTTAGGTGCAAGAGACGGCTTCCAGTAAATTAGAGAATAAAATAAATCAAATATGTTCAGAATTGATTAAAACAATACTGAAGGAGTATATCAACTCAAATAAAAGTCTGGAAAAAAATGAAAGAAGTTTTAAACAGCTGTTCAAATGAACTAATAAAACAGCAAAAAGCAGAGGTCAAAATGAAAAAGGGCTGGCTGAGTATGATACTGCTCAAGAAGAGCTGTTTCAAAAAAAAACACAGGAGTTCACTAGAAGAATTGGGAGCACCTTGCTTTTTTAACAAGAGTCTGGGGTTGGGAGATGGAGATGAACAGCAACACTGAAATTAGTGAATAAATGTCTGACTATAAAGCATCAATCACATCTTTCAGGTATAGCTTTACAAGAAAAAGTGGCTTTGAAAGACTTGTATTTTGTTGACCTTGTTAAACTTGTAGTGGGACTAAAAGGCATATGTCCCACTTCATGTCATTAGAGTACCATAATGATTGTATACTTACTTACTTTATTATCACTGAATGATAAAATACTCAGTTTCATCTTTAACCCAGTCTTTAAGTTAATTTTATCTAATCAGATATGATGGGGAGCCTAATGTCATTAGTTCATTTTATATGACTAGTGGTTGTAAAAGTTAGTGTTTAATGGTCAGATGGAGGACATACAAAAGCATAGGAGTTGTTTACAAAGTATAGAGAGTCTGAGTCATTCATGTCATATTTTTTTTTTAATTTACCACATTGACCAACTGTTAGTGCTTTCATGGATGCTGGCTATTTGATTGCAATGGTATAACATGTAAATAGTAGATAATTAAAGTCACCCAATGAAATATCTTTTTAAATTATCCAACAAAATATCCATATATTTTCAAAAATTTCACTCCAGCATCCTGGTATCTATTACATGCAAGAGCAAACATTATTTTAATGTCATCATATATATATTATTTTGGCATGATATCACCATTTCTCCAAAGGGTCATAACACCACTCCATTTTTTCTTTAAAAGAGAAATTTACTTTTAAGTGCTCTTCTAAGAGAGAAGCCTTTTGAAGGAGGACATCATCATTTATTAATTTTTAGATACTTTGGAAACTCATTTTTTATTGCCACAATTAATTCATTAACATTGAGTGAAGTAACATTAAGTGACATCATGCCTCAATATAATAAAGGCATTCATAGTATTTTGTGATATTATATGGTTTGTATTGCATTTAAGAAAACAACTTCTCCAATGTCTTTACTTTTTGAAAAAGAGTATATTGAATTTTGATTGAAGATATGTCATGTCTCCAAAAAATGCATTGTGATGATAATTAGTAGTAATCACATATCCAAATCACAATTGGATTCAATATGTTCCTGGTTCATATAAGCAATCCCTAACTAAACTATCCACCCATATAGTCCCATCTTCAAGTTATCCCATAGCAACAGCCTTAGTAAATCTAATCTAAAACAAGTCTAGGTTTCTGGTGATACCTCAGAAATGAGATTAATGAGTTCAGAATATTATCATTTAGTAAATGGTGCCTTACATATACAAATGTAAATATTTTCTGTCTATTTAATCTTAGTAAATTGACAAATATTAGAGGCAATAAACAGAGAGAAAAAAGGAACAAGGAGAGAAAACGTGGGTTCCAGATAAATTAATAAACATCTACAGAATTTAATTATAGAATATAAAGTGCATACTGTCTTCTCCTTCTTCTCATATTAATTTTAGTATTGTACAAGTCATAAACTTCTGATTTCATGACACAAACTACAAAATAATCCAAAATGCTGGTACAGGTCCGGATAGCAATGACATTCATCAGAAAAGCCGATCAGTCCTTCAGTAAACTTTATTTCAATAAAAATAGTTTGTTCACATAAACCATATGCAAACTTTTTCAGACTCCCAGGACTTCCCAGCTTTTATTCACTTAAACCATATGTGAACTTCTTCAGACTCAGACATCTGAAGAAGTTCACATATGGTTTAAGTGAATGAAAGTGCTTATTTTTATTGAAATAAAGTTTTCTGAAGGACTGACCAGCTTTTCTGCTGAATGTCATTGCATTTTACAAGTCATAATTACTGACTTATCAAAATCATCAGGATGTTTAATTTTAAGGTCAGACAAATTAGGTCATATTACTTTAGAAATTTAAACATATTAGTTTACAGATTGGTACAGTCACATAATGCATATGAAGGTAATAATTAGTCTTCTTTGGAAACCTGTTTGATGAGTCGTTATACAGTGACACTCAGAAAATCATAGCAGACTCCTTGTGTCTACACTATTGGGTAAAGAAGAAATGACAAATCCTTATATATATATATTACATTTAAGTATATAATTTCTAAAATATATTTTCTTCTGATTATGCAAAAATGACATCATTTCATCAAAAACATTAAATTTTTTTGTACCAAATGATGTCAAATAATGATTTGAAATCCATTAATTTATTCAAGGTTGAATATGAATTTGATACATTTTTATGGTTAGACCTACGAGAAGGCAGACAATATATTTCAAATAAACTTGACTCAATGTCCTCATCTACAAAAAAATCATTACCAAAATAAATACATTTTAGATGTTCTCAATACAACAATGTCTCCTGGTAAAAATAAACTGTCACACATGTATAAGGGATTTAAGTTTGATATGGATGTATTTTCTGATAGCCACTGGAATTATTTTTCCTTAATTAAGAATCATCTCCCCATGGATAAAGATAAGTTGAATATATTACAGTCAGGTAGTGACCACATCATCACCCAAATGGAGATTATTTACTTGGCGGTATCTATATAGATCATTCATTACTCCATTTCCAATAAGTAAATTTAATAAGAAGAATGTCATATGCTGGAGGTGTGGTAAGGAAATGAATGTGGATTGGTCTCACATGTTTTATGATTGTATCGATTTAAAACAGTTTTGGGAAGATATTAATACCTTTTAATAAGCAATTTTTACTGATACTTTTACATACTCTAAGTCGCTTGTTTTACTTAATACACCAGTTCCAGATTGTATTAGGGAAACTAAATACCCGTTGATTTGGTCTGTGCTATCTGTTGTCAGGAAAACCATTACAAGGAATTGGAAATCTGATACTTCATCCTCATTTCAAGAATTTAAAAATCTACTTCGTGAAGTCTGTTTATTTAGAAAAGTTGACTATTAAGTCAAGATCTTCTAGGAATACTACTATATGCAATATGTGGAATAATGTGTATTAATTATTTAAAAAATAGCTTGATACTTCTGTAAGTAGTTGCTGTATATCAGTGCTATTGTACAATTATATTGTATCTTTGGTGAACGTCATTGTATATAGTTTAGATATGTTTAATTTTATTTATAATCTTTTACTTAATTTGAAAATTGTACATTTTCCCACATAATAATTGTTTATTAGTATCTAAAGCGGTTTTAAAAAAAAATCATAGCAGAAAAATTGTTCTTATTGTTTGCTGAGTTAATGGAAAGTCAGTGCTGACTTGGTTGCATTTTGCCACACTACACTCAGAAAAGAGGGGAAGGTAAGTTTTGAATTTCTTTACAACTTTTCCATTTTCTCCAAGTTAGTATGGCCTGCAAGTTGGTATATGTATGTGTGTGTGTGTGTGTGTGTGTGTATATATATATATGGATTTATGTCAAAATAATGAATTAATATAATGTCAAGTTGCAAAACAACGAAACGGAAATGACGAAAGTTTACATTCACAAGCATTCACAGCATTATAAATATTCCCCTGGTAAGTAAACAATCGGCCATAAAAACTTAAAAAACACCAACCTTGCCAAATAGAATATATTTTCTCAAAAATTCCATTTATATCTATGTAGTTTGCTCCTTCTTTTTCCTAATGATCCCATCTCCATTGCATCTTTACAATATTCAGTACTTCAGTTATGGTTGGTTGGTTAGTTTAGATTTTGATTTCTGTTTTCTAGTAATTACTTTTTACCAGACAGCATTAAACATAATAAGACCTTGCCATATCTGGGCGTTTCATATTCTATATCCCAGCTCAAAAGAATCATTTCATTAGTTACAACCATCTGCTTCCCCAACATTTCTGACAAATTTCTATGTAGGGAATTTTTGAAATTTTCCAATTCATTGCATTCCCAAAAAGTATGTATCAAATTAGCTGTCTCTCTTGTTTCACACCTTCAGTATTTGTTTTCTCTCCAAGAAAAGATTATTTGAAGTCTGTTTGGGATATAAAATACCTATGCAAACACTTCCAAGCAAAAATTCTAAACGTTCTGGAATTTGTTGCACACTTGGGAGCTGCACAAATGTCCTACCATTGTTCATTTGTATTTTGCCTTTCCATTCTCTCTTCCCAAACTTTTCTGACTTTCTCTGATTTATTCTTATAGTTATCATGCAATATTTTATATGCCCTACTGATTATCCCTTTTTTTAGACAGTCACTTTTACTCTAGCCTCAGTTAAAAACTACCAGAGCTGGACTTTCACTTAGTACTCCCTATCCCTTTCATAGGTTTATACGTTCATAGGCATATAGTAGGTTAATGATCAGAGGAACCTTTTTAAGCCTAGCCATGTATCCCAAAAATGTCTGACATGTTTTGGAATCTTTAGATTGCTCCAAGGGGTATATGTAAGCTACTGCTTGGGAAGTCAGGTGGCTAACTTCACGGCACCCATGCAAATGGAAAATAGGTGCATGATCGCCGAATCATACACCAATGCATTGTATGAACACATACATAAATGCATGGAACTAGCCATAACCAAAAAACCAAGACACTCTCCTCCAAAGAAGGAAGCCAATCTGGTGGTCCCCTGCCATTAACAAACTCTACAACAGAAGGAAGAAACTGTTGAAGTCCCAAGACTGGAAAGACTCCTTTATTAGCCTCAACAAAAAGTTAAGATCCCGCATCAAAACCTCTAAAGCTAGCTATGCAGGCAGAATTGTGGCAGTCACTAAAAATAACCACAAAGCCTTCTACAGTTATTTCAAGAATCTCCACAACAATACCCAGATTTGTTCTGAGTTACTGCACAATGGTACCTCCTATACTGAGCCAACAGATATTGCCAACATACTGGCCAACAGATTCAGTGCCAACTTTACCCCTCCCACCCAAAGGACCAATCACAATACCGGAAGAATGCCAGGCACCCAGCATTACTGCAGCACGGGTTAAAGCTGCATTGTCCAAGACCCAGAATACAGCTTCCATGGGACCCGACAATATCCCTGGCTGTGTTCTACATGAATTATAAAGTGAACTGGCACCACACCTATGTGTCCTGTTCAGTTACAGCCTTACCTCAGGCTTTGTCCCTACAAAATGGGGCACTACTACAGTCATCCCTCTCCAAGTGACTACAGACCTTGGGAATTATTGGCCCATTAGCCTGACGAGTCTGATATGTAAGGCTATGGAGTACATAATCATGGACCTAATTAACAAGGATATAGGGAATCTCCAAACTCTGGATCCCACACAATTTGGTTTTGTGAAGGGTAGATCATACTTGCTCAGTCTGGTTGACTTCTTTGAGTCAGTCATCAGAGCTGAGGATGAAGGCAAGGCAGTTCATACAGCCTATCTCAATCTGCTCAAGGCCTTTGATACCATTCCCCACTCAGGAATTATTGATAGATTCACCAAACTAGCCATCAGCCCCTATATCACTAGGTGGGTTGCAAACTGGTTCACAGATAGAATCCACAGTGTGAAAGTAGCAGACTCCAATTCACACTGCAGACCAGTCACGAGTGGAGTCCCACAGGGATTGGTCCTGGGTCCTCTCCTGTTTGGCATCTAATTTTCAGAAGTCCAGGCCAACATGGAGGGACTCTGGCTGACCAAGTTTGCTGATGATTGCAAGCTGGGAGACATTAACTCCCCAAGTGATGTAGTCATCCTACAGAAAGGCCTCACTGAGACCAATGACTGGTGTCGAAACCATGGCCTTAAGCTTAATGCCAAAAAATGCATTGTCATTCCCTTTGGGAAAAACTCAGTTCCAACTAATTACCACATTGATGGTAGCCCACTGAATACTGAAGGCGTTATAAGAGATCTAGGGACACAGGTTGACGGCAACCACTCTTTCAACCACCACATTGCCACTGTGGTCAGAAAGTCCTTCTATGTGGCACATCTCATTATCAAGGGTTTTGCATCCAGGAAGAAAGAGATCATCATCTCTCTCTCTACTCTTCCCTCATTAGACCAATCATCGAGTATAATGCCCCATTTTGCATGTACCTCACTAAACACCTGCAACAGCTGGAAAGGCCACAAAAGTACCTCAGGAAGAGGATCCTAGGCCTTAAACACATGCCGTACATGGACAGACAAAAAACTCCAGCTTTTCTCTGTCTTATATCGTCTATTAAGAGGCGATCTCTGCTTGACTTACAAAGCCATGTCTGACCCAGCCCTGTTAGAAATGTTACACCTAAAGAAATCCCAATCCCTCCGCACCACACGCTCCAGAGACCTCAACCTCATTACCACAATCAACAGAACATGCTGAGGGACAGGTTCATAACCCAGAGACTGCCCATGCTCTGGAATAGATTGCCGGTACATGTCAAGCAGAGCACCTCACTGGCCCTTTTCAAGAGAGATCTTGATGAGTGGATGGGAAATAGGAAGTTCACCCCAGGGATCACTCCAGTGGCTCTACTTGATAGAGGCACCGAAAACTAATGGCGGCATGATGCCAGGGCACTTTTACGGGCTAGGCTTGTAAAGGCTCCAGGACCATTGCCCTAGTACACACCTAGGAACCTAGGAACAGTATGCCTCTGCCCTTTAACAACATAGGTTCCAGACTAGGGATGAATTTTCGATTCCCTATTCGCTGGTCCAAGTTATGTTTGAATTGTGTTAAGGGAGGACTGCTTCACATGCATTGGAAGCCTGTTCCAGAGAAGAGGTAGTCTCTGAGAAATATACTTCTCCCTCCAATATGTTGCAAGCAAGGGTTAAGTCCCTAGATTGGGTAATTCTGATGTTATTTGTTTCACAGATAGGCAAAAGGCCCATCAGAGCTAGACCCCAAGGATGCCTTGTATGCTACCCAAATCAGCTGTGTGCTCATCACTGAGGTTTTTTTAGTCTTTGTGGTTTTGTTTCTGTGGTCATCACTGAGGATTATTTAGTGTTTGATGCCTTGTATGTTAGTCATAGCTTACCTCCCCAAATAATCTTTAGGAGACTATGTACCAAGATAGGTCTTTGAGTTGATCCACATTGATTCATATTGAACATGTGGTTTATGCCTTGTATCCTGTTTGTGAAGACCCTCTGTGGGAATTCAAGTTGTTGCATGTGCCTGGTCAGGTACAAACTGAAGGGGGTGTTTTATTCAATGATTGGTCTGATGAGTGCCAAAAATGATGGAAGATGACTTCCTTGGTCTACCCTTGCCAATATGTTGCAGAACATAGAGCTATTTCCTTAGTACCATAGACAAATGATGGTTAAAGCCCAGGTTATTGTCTACATGCATTCCCAAATCTCTGACTACTGAGTCTGCTCTTAGGGGGTGTGCTATCAATGAGTTAGTTTCTCAGAGTAGTGACTTCCCAAAAGACTCTATTATGCATTTCTTGGATTTGAGTTTTAGGCACTGGCACCAGTTATTCTTGAAGGATATTAGTGCCTTAATGGGATTTTATGACTGCATCGAGTTTGCAATACTCTGCAAACTTGGGCAGCAAGATGGCCTTGACTTCAAAGAAGTAGATGCCATAAAGCAATGTACCTAGCACAGAGCCCTTTTTATCTTTACTCATATTCTGATATCAATCCCTGACAGGAAAGGTGATCTGTAACCTGCTTTCCAAACTTCTGCTTGACCTCCTCATTCAAGTTTGTTACCTTTCTCTCTCTAGTTATTTGGTCCTTATATCTCGTTTCCTCTGCTAATTTTCTCCAGTAAATTCCAGCATCCTCTTGCTATTTTCTACACTCTATTTGTAGTCATTCCAGTTAGTAAGATCTCCTTTTTCCGGTTCCATATTGTCTTAGTTCTTAAAATACTTTCTGTTGCTTTATAAATATAATATTCCATATAGTGTTTCTTATTCTCCTTAAGGACATGCAGCCAAAATCCTACTCTCTCCTTACGTTTCATACTCACTACAGTTTTATCATCATCATCACCCCTTTCCACTTTGATTTACAACCTTCTGCTTGTTTAATTATATGAACAAGTACATAATTCTAATTTATCCCTTCAAATCAGGAAATCCTAAACCACCTTGTTCTACTGGGAGAATTAGCTTATCTCACTTAACTCTTGCCCTCTTTCCCTCCCAAATAAATTCTGTCAGCTGTTTATTAATCATGCATCTCCCTTGGTTGATAAAAATATGCCTGAAATGTATATAAAACTAAAGGGTCTAGAAACATTTTCATGAGTTATATCTTAATATCCATTTCTATAACAAGATCTTCCAGCTTCTCAGTTTTTGTACTAACTTTTGTTTAGTCTCTTCCCATATATCCTTAGCTGCTATAATAGTCCCCTTTTTAACACATACACCTAAATATTTCATTTTATTATGTTCCCATAAATATGGATATTGCTGAACCAAGTCGTGTGAGCACATAGTTTACTACAATTGCCTTTGCTTTATCTTCACATATTTTGTATTCTGAAAATACTTGACACAGTCTTGGAATATTACACAATACTAAAATGTACTACTGTGGTGGTGGTGCTGCGGTAGCGTTGTCGCCTCACAGTTAGATGTTGCACGTTTGATTCTCAGTTAGAGCATCTTCTGTGTGTCGACATGTGTGAATGGGCATTCCTTCGTTGAAGGTTGTGCGTTAGGCCCGGCACGCCAGCACGTAAAACTCTACTGCCAATCATTAGCGGACCAGAGTTTCGCTGTGGCGACCCCTAACCGGGAAAAGCCAAAAGACACAAACAAACTAAAATGTACTTTTCTGGATTTATCAAGGACAAAATAATATTACACGTGAATAAAGCTAACTTTTTAATTACTATATGAATTATATCCTTGAATTTGTGATTCACTTATTTTCTTTGCTAGTGGCTCTAAATATAAATCTAATAAAGGTGAAAGAGGATACTCCTACCTGGTTCCTCTGCTCAAACACACCTTGTTGGTGAGGAACCCACCCACCTGGTTCTTCTGCTCAAACACACCTTGTTGAAGACGAACCCTCTCACCTTACTCTAGCAAGGAATGCAAATGCTTCCATTGGCCTACTCCTAAAATCCCAGCTTACTGTATGAAATGCCTTCCCTGTATCATGAAGCACCAATAATAGTTGCATGCTTCCCTCTGGATCATCATTGTTCTGTTTTTGTTGTCCAGTGTTTGCCTCCCCAGCCATAAAGCCACCCTGATCCATATCTATCAGTTTTGGCAACATATTTGTGATTATTTTCTCTAGTATATTTTATAATCATGGTTAAAATTGGTATGTATTTATGTGAAAGTAGGTCTGAAGGATCTTTACCTCTTCGAGTAATACAGCCAACACAACTTTCATCCAAGATGCTAGTACTTCCCCCCTTTTTAAAATATCATTAAACTAAGCCTTCCAGATATTTAGTACTTTCTTCTCTCCCAATTTCCAAAGTTTCACAGGCATATTGTATGTTCCTGTGTCTTACTGTTCATCCCTGCAGCTATCCAGTTCATCAGTTTAGGTCATATCCTCAACCCCTCCAGTTTTCCTATTAATCTTCTGATGTTCTTCATGTTTCACTGTTGCAGTCATTACATTTGGGTTATCTGCCTACAGGTAGCCCTCAGCCGGCCTTAATATCAAAGTCTTGGATTCCTGCATCAGATGCTCTCTCTTCTTCCATGACATCAGGTCGTCAGGGGTATAAAACATGCAGCTGACGCCATTACATCAGTCTTTCTTGCCGCGCGGTGCCCAAAGCAGAAGCAGTTCGCAAGTGCCGGTCGGTCGACTCCTGAAATTTTTGTTTTCGAGTTTCAGAACTGAAGTCTTCGAAAAAAGCTAAGTACCCCATTGGGGATTCTTTTTCTTGCTCTTAACTGATGTCAGTAAAAGTTAACAATTGTCTTACCTGTGGAAAGCAAATACCTCATAAAGATTTTCATTCGTACTGCATTCCTTGCTTAGGCCCAGACCACAACATCCCCCGCTGTCAGTTTTGTGCATTGTTCAACCCCTGAACTATTTGTAATCAGTCCATTTTCGCAGCAAATTATTTTGGTACTCTAACTATCCAGAAATGGCTTCAGTAAGCCATCCGACTACCAATATTCTGAAAAAACGTAAAGATAAAGACAGACCGCATAGGTCCAAAACTGCCGACGACGCTTCCATTAAGCTAGTTGCCAGTTAGCCAGTACTCAGTGAGGCACTTTCGCAGCCCCTGATACCCGCTACTTCAGATTTGCAGGCCTCTACTGAGACACATTCGGAGTCCAGTATGCCACGAGATGCTTCGTCAACTATGGAACCTGCGGATGTCTCTACCTTGGATGGGTCCGGAGCCGCTGTGCAGGTACCAGCTTCTGAGGGTGTATTCAGGCTTACAGATTTGGATTTTAAATTGATGCCATCTTCTTCATCAAGGCCTAAAACTCGACCGACGCATAGAAAACCGACGTCCAAGCCACATGGTCAGGCCCATATGCCTAAAAAACAAATGCTTAGAATGGCTGAAGACCTTATTACTTTAATTAGGGGAAGCCAGCCTTCCCCCTCTAAGAGATCTAGAACTGATTTTCCTTCTGATTCTTCTGATCAGGATTCTGAAATTTCTGTTTCTTCTGATTACCAGGATTTGCCCTTATCTACCTATGAGAATTCTGATGCAGAGGGTTCCATTCCCTCTGCTTCCCCTCCAGAAGATTTTTCTTTTGGTGAAACCTTGCACACTCTTAGGGAACATTTCCGCTGGGAAAGCCAGGATTACTCTGACTCCAAAAAGAGGCTTAGGGAATTTTTACTCCTCCCTCAACACAAGCCTTTAGCTATCCCTCCTGTTCTGGACATTATAGATGATGCCTTCTTGGAATCTAGCCTGGCCCCAGACACTTTACCTCCAGCTCCCAGAAAACCTGACAGGTATTACAGAGTACCTGACTCTCACAACTTCCTCTTCAAGAATCCTACAGTGGATCCAGAGACCATTTCCCAAGGACCAAAGGGCATTGAGGCTACTGCTGCCAAAAACCCTACCCCCTCTGATAGAGATTCCAGGGCCTTGGACAGATGGGGTAAGAAGATATACACTTCTGATTCTTTGGCCATTAGGGCTTTAAATTGCCAGTTTCATATGTTAAAGTATCAGCAGCATATTTTGGGATTACTTAAGCAGAAAATGATGTTGATTCCTGACTGTACTGAACATAAAGAATTACAGGATTTAATGCATTCTGCTGAGCAAGTTGGTAAACATACTTTGCAATGTGGTTTTGACTCTTTAGAAGCATCTTGCAGGGCTGCTGTCACTGGGTCTGTACTTAGAAGGCACGCTTGGCTTAAGGAGCAAAACTTGCCAGATCATGTTAAAGCTAAATTACTGGATGCTCCCTTAAACCAAGACCGCCTGTTTGGCAACAAAGCAGAAGAAGTCCTTAAAAAGATGGAGGAAAAAGTTAAATCTATGCAAACTGGTAAAGATTTTCTGCAAGTACAGCCTCCCAGGTTTAGTAGGCATTGGCCTTCTAAGAATTGGTCCTTTCCAGTCTCTTCCAGGTCTTTTCAGTCCAAACCCAGGAACAGCAGACCACCTAGGTTACAGTCTCAGGCTACACACAGGCCTAAGCAGTGGGGGGGGGGCTCCCACTTCCAAAGCTGGAAGTAGTAAGACACCCACCTACGGATTTTTACTCAAGGCTTTTCCTGGTACCCAGAAAAGACAGCTCCTGGCATCCTATCTTGGACCTCTCTATTCTAAACACCTTTTTGGTATTCCCAAAATTCAAAATGCTAACACTTCAACAGCTGCTCCCTATGCTGGGCAAAGATGCCTGGTTGGCAACCTTAGACTTAAAGGAAGCTTACCTGCATATTACAGTAAGGGAATCTTGCAGGAAATACCTACGATTCAGAGCAGGCTCCATGCACTATCAGTTCTCTGCACTTCCCTTTGGCTTATCTACTATGCCCAGGGTATTCACAAAGTGACTAGCTCAGCCATTGCATTTTGCAGACAGAGAAATATTCAAATATACCCATACCTGGATGATTGTATGATTCAGGCAGAAAGCCAGGACTTGCTATTAAAACATCTGGCATTTGTAAAGAAACTTCTAACCTCACTGGCGTACACCATAAACAAAAAGAAATTTCACCTAGTACCCTGCCAACAGATTGTATTCCTGGGAGCAAACTTGGGCACAACTTCCCAGATGGCTTTCCTCATGCCAGAGAAACAAGTTTATTTGACATCCTACTTCAAACAACTGGCCACAAAGACCCAGCTATCTGCAAGGAAAATTCTGCAAGCCCTGGGGTTCATGGCCTCTTGTATTCTACTAATTCCATATGCAAGACTGCATATGAGGAAACTACAATGGTATCTAAAAAGCCTATGGTGCCAACATTCTCAGGACCTGGAAACAATGACTCCTATCATTCCATATATAAAGACAGAGTTCCTTTGGTGGGCAGAGGCCTGCCACCTCAACAAGGGGCTCCCTTTCTATCTACCCCCTGCCACCCAAACCCTAACAGATGCATCAGACTATGCATGGGGGGCTCACTTGGCAGGGCAGTGCATTCAGGGCAAATGGAACCCGAGTCAGATGCACCTGCATATCAACCAAAAAAAATTTTAGCTGTACAGAATTCCCTGACAGCCTTCAAGGACCACATCCTTCCAGGACAATTATTGGTAAAGACAGACAACACCACAGTTATGTGGTACATAAACAAGCAGGGGGGAACCCACTTGTACCCTCTCTGCAGACTAGCCATGGCTCCGGGGAACACAGCCTTGAGCTACCAAGTGCACCTAGAAGCTCAATTCCTGCCAGGCAAGCTAAATTCACTGGCAGACGACCTAAGCAGAAATCTCATGGACCCACACGGATGGAAACTGGAACCAAAAATATTCAACCTCTTGAGGAACAAATGGGGGACTCCAGAAATAGACCTGTTTGCCTCCCCCCAGAACTACCAATTGGACAAATTCTACACAAGGACTCCCAACAGTCAAGCTTGGAAAGTGGATGTCCTGTCCTTTACCTGGAAAAGCCTCTCAGTTTATGCCTTTCCCCCTCTGCCTCTCCTCTCGAAGGCTCTGCTAAAGATCAAACAGGACAAACCAAATACAATACTGATTGCACCAGACTCGTCATGCCACCATTGGTACCCCTTATTGTGCAGTATGATACTGCTGGAGCCATGGCACCTACCTCAGACACCTTCCCTGCTGTCCCAGCAGGCTGGTCAGATGCTACATCCTCAGCTTCAAACCCTGAACCTTGCAGCCTGGCTAATACCTTGAGTTCTCCAGTAGCATCCCTCAGTAAGCAGGTGCTAGATGTTATTCTGGAAGCAATGTGGCCTAGCACTAAAAAATCTTATGCTGAAAGGTGGAAAAGATACTGTTCCTGGAGCCAAACTAGTTTACCTCATATTCTTCACTGCTTAACAGAAATGCTCCACAATGGCCTATCCTTCTCGTCAATTAAAATTCATGCCTCTGCCATTTCAGCACATTATAATACTGAACCACCCCTCTTCTCTCACCCCCTGCTAAAGCAGTTCCTCAGAGGGGCCAAAAATTTAAGACCCCCCAGGCGAGCCCCTACTCCAGCCTGGGACCTTAACTTTGTATTGGAAAAGCACACTCTGCCTACATTTGAACCAGCTGCAACTGCAGTTGAAATTCCTTTCTTGGAAAACAGCCTTCCTTCTAGCCATCACTTCAGCAAGAAGAGTGTCTGAATTACAGGCCCGCATGGCAGTGGAGCCCTTCATTATCTTCTCTGCAGACAGGGTTTCCCTCAGGACCAATCCTTCCTTTATGCCCAAGGTGGTGTCTAGTGTGGCCCTAAATCAGTCCATTCATCTGTCTACTTTTTTCCCTAATTCATAAAACAAAGTTGAAAGAATACTGCACTCTATGGACGTGCACAAACAACTTAGATTTTATTTGGACAGGACCAAGCCTCTCAGAAAATCTGAACAGCTGCTAGTTGGCTTTGCTGCAGGGGCAGAGGGGAAGGCCATTTCAAAGCAAACCATTTCTAAATGGATAGCCCATTACATTAATTTCTGCTATAAGCACCATGGAAAAACTACCCCACAGGGGATAACATTACATTCCACCAGGGCTGCATGTACCTCTACAGCCTTCCTCAGAGAAGTCCCTACCAGGGACATCCTAGAAGCTGCTACCTGGAGCTCTGTACATACCATCACCAAGCATTACCACATGCCTATTTTTTCTAAGTAAAGAGCTGGTTTTGCCACTGCAGTCTTGCAGGGATTAATAGCTGGTCCTAACTTTCTCTAAATTCCTCCTCCCTTCCTTAGCTTTGGGAATCAACCCAAATGTAATGACTGCAACAGTGAAACACGAAGAACATAGTACAGTTGTGTACACTTACCATAAATGTAAATGTTCGAGTTTATTAACTGTTGCAGCCCTGGTTACCCTCCCTCCAGCCCCCTGACTTCTCTTGGCTTTACCTTCCTTCTTGTTTGGTGTATTTAAGCTTTCTGGTGTATTTGCTTTTTGTTGGAGGTGTAACCTAACATATAATTGCTTCCCATTATGGGGACACCTGACATCTGGGGCAAGAAAAACTGATGTAATGGCGTCGGCTGCATGTTTTATACCCCTGACGAGCTGACGTCATAGAAGAAGAGACAGCATCCAACGCAGGAATCCAAGACTTTGATATTCAGGCCGGCTGAGGGCTACCTGCAGGCAGATTACCCAAATGTGATGACTGCAACAGTGAATACACTCTAACATCGACATTTATGGTAAGTGTAAACAACTGTACTTTCTTTTTAGGGCAGAGCCAAAGGCTTTGTGGAAGTCTAGGTAGACCATGTCTTTTAGTGTTCCCCTGACAACTTCAGCTGTAACCCAGTCGTAAAACAAGATCAGGTTTGACTGACGCATCCTTCTAGTCATGAACATATATAAGCTGTAGTCCTGACCATTGCTGTCCACAACAAATGCTACAAATATTTCCTCAGGATGCATTGCTTGACTTTTCTTGGCCCTGTTGTTAAGTTAAAAGATCAGTGGTTCCACAGATTTTTTTCTACATAGAATGAATCCCTTACTACCACAGAAGCATGATGGTCAAAAGCCAAGTTACTGTCTATGTGTCCTCAAATCCCTGACTACTGGGCCTACTCTTAGGGGTGCATTGTCGATGGGTAGTACAAGGATGCCATAATTGCTGCTTGTACAGTAATACCACAATTGCTATCCTGCAGTCTTATGCCACTTTTGCACTAGCCCAGTGATCAGTTTAAAATCTTTCTTGGGGAGGTTAGCAAACACACTGGTCAGATTTCTAAGGATTCTGGGTGGTAGTGCATTGGTCTTTGTGTTTTATCATCCATAACAACAGCCAATTCTCTCTAAACATTTTCTATCTCTATTCTGGTAACTGCCCACTGTTGTTACCCTTTTACCCTGCATGCGCCGTTCTACCTTGGTTCCTTTGCCAGTATTGCTCAATAAATTCCAGCCCCTGTTGCCTATTGTCTGTATCCCGAATTACAGTCATCCCTATTGTCAGAGATTTCCTTTCTCCATTTCCATTTTGGCTTAGCTGTTAGAATACTTTCTGCTACTATATGAATATAATATTCCGTATGATTAGTGTATTCTGCTTAAAAGTCTTCATCCAAAATTCCAGTCTCTCCTTGTTTATTAAGCTTCCCCCCTGTTTCATCATCCCTTTCCAATTTGAATATAAATTTCTGCTTCTGCTATGTATAGGAGCCTTAACTGTTTGTTTGTGTCTTTTGGCTTTTCCTAGTTAGGGGTCGCCACAGCGGAACTTCGGTCCGCTAATGTTTGGTAGTGGATTTTTACATACTGGGTTACCAGCCCTTATGCACAACCTTCAACGAAGGCACACCCCATTCACGTATGCCTCCACACAGAAGATGCTCTAGCTGAGAATCGAACGGGACAACATCTTACTATGAGGCGACAATGCTACCGCAGCACCACCACCGCAAGTTGCTCTGAAATACCCCTTCAAATCAAGTAATCCCAATCTGCATTGTTCTGTTGGTAAAATCAGCTTATTCCACTTGACTCTTGTCATCTTCCCCTCTCAGATAAAATCCTTCAGCTCTTTATTAATTGTTGTTCACAACTTCTCCTCTGGTTGATACAAATATGCCAGGCCTGTGTATAAGACTAAAAACATTTTAACTGCTTGTATCTTTTAGCAATATCCATATATCAGAGCTTCCAATTTCTCAGTTTTTGTATTATCTTTTGTTTAGTTTCTTCCCATATGCCCTTATTCTATTATATTTTATCATATCCCCATAAATATGGCTATTGCTGAACCAGTTTATGTGTGGGTACATAATTTACTGTATTTCCTTTGTTTTAGCTTTATTAATTTTGTATCCTAAGACAATTTGAAACTATCTCAAAATGTTTCACAACACTGTAATTTCCTTTTCTGGTTTTATCATACATAAAGTAATATTATTTGCAAACTGAGCCAACTTTTCTTGGCTACCATGCCAATTACATCCTTGAATTTCTGAATCTCTTATTTTCTTTGCCAGTGGTTCTAAATATAATGCAAATAATAAAAGGAAAAGATAGCACCCCTGCCTGGTTCCTCTGCTCAAGCAGAAATGATCAGAGAGGAACCTATCCACTTTAATTTTCACCTCAGATCCCTTATATATCCTCCTAATCAACCTTATAATTTTATCAGGGAAAGCAAATGCTTCCAATGTCCTCTGCATAAAGTCCCAGCTTGCTCTGCCAAATGCTTTGTTTGCATCAGGACCCACCACCAACAGTTGTATTTTCTTACATTCTGTTTCCCTCCCTTTGCATCATCAATGTTCTGTTAATGTTGCCAAATGTTTGCCTCCCCTTCACAAAACCACATTGCTCCATATCTGTTGATTTTGGCATCACTTTTTTAGCCATTGTATGCATAAACACTTTGTAATCATGGTTTAGTATTGAAATGGGCTTGTATGAAGTTGGATCTGATGGTGTCTTTATGTATTACAGCTAACACCGCTTTTTTCCAGGATGTTGGTACTTCTTCTTCTCTTAAAATACTGTTAAACAAAACCTTGTCTTAAAATACTGTTAAACAAAACCTTCCCGCACCTTTATCAGTTTTTCCCTCCTAACTTCTGAACTTCCATACGAATACCATCTATTCCTGGTGACTTTCCTGTAGATTGGTTATACATCACCATTTTTATCTCATCTCCTCCTATCCTGTTAGCAATTGAGCCTCGTCTACCTCCAACGTTGGCATACTTAATTCTTCCATAAACATTTCTATTTGTACCTTTTCATGATTTCAATATTTTTCTGCTTTATACAGACTTTCATATAATTTCTGAAGTATTTCTAATATTTCTACAGGATCTCTTGTTATTTTCCTTGTTATAGGCTCTCTAAGCTTGGCACCAGCCCTTTCTACTTTCTGTTGCTTGAGTTGTCGTGGTAAAAGTTTTTGTGCTGTAGATTTACTAAAAAAAAAAAAACAGTTGGTTATCACCAATCTTTCTAAACTCATGTATATTATTGAGGAAATTCCTTATTTTCTATTTAGCATTCTGCAGTTGTTCCTCTTCTTGTTCTATGAGATTCCCCTTATTTTGCAATAGTTTAACATTTGTCAGTCCCTCTAAATAATTCTTGTTACTTCTTAACCATATCTCCCTTTCTTTTATTTTCACCCTATTTTTAAACTCCACTTTAATTTTATCTCACCTCCTAGCTGTATTTTCAGAATAAATTTCTATCTCCTCTAATACCTCCCGAATAATTTCCACTACCAATTTCCTTAAATTCCTCTCTTTTCAACAGATAAGTGGGAAAGCACCAATATCACATTTTTATTTCATTACTATGTGTTTTTATTTTAGTTATTATTGGCGCATGATCTGAAATAGTTATTGGGTATGTATCAAGACTTTCAATTAAATGCACATGTTTCTGTGAAATGTAAATTCTGTCTAGCCTAGCCCAGTTTTTGTATCTTGGGTAATAGTATATACATTTACTCTCAACTTCTAGTATTGAATTCACATCTTCCATGCCAAATATTTTCTTAAGTTCTTCAAAAAGCTACCCTCCTTTGTTATATTTTTATTTCTGGGCCCCCCGACACATCTTCACTGTTGCAAATCAAATTCCAGTCCCCACCTATAAGTAATATCCCTTGCTGAAAGCTGATTAGTTCTCCCAGAATGTCCTTAAGCTCCATTCTAGCAGTTTTAGATGGAGTATAAATATATGCCAGTGTAATCCTCCTCCCTTGCCAGTAACCCCTTAGTACTACAAATCTACCATTATTATCTTTTTTATCCTCTTCTATCAGTATTGGAGCTTCTCTGGCAATTAATATAAGCACCCCTCTTTTCCTTTGTCCCATGTATTCTGCTGAATAACCATCCTGAAACCTTTCTTTATCAAATTAACATGTACAATTCTGTCCAAGTGTGTCTCCTGTAGCACAACTATTTGGGCTCTACATTTTTAATATAATTCACTACAATTTTTTTTTGTATTTATCTGTGAGACCATTGGCATTTAAAGACATTACAGAAAACATTATTGTAATAAAAAGTTATTATTCCCACCTTTTATGTGTAACAGCTTTTGTTAAATGTCTAGTTCCAGATTTTGTGATACATGCATACACTGTTTGGCAGGTTGATCTTTTATAAAGACAAGTCACAAATAACTATTATTTCCAGGTGGACTGAAACATATAACCTTATGTAAAATATGCATTAATTGATACTAGAATAATTATATTTAACCAGAAGGCATTACTATATATTATTTTTCTATATCTAATAGTCCTTGTTCTTGGAACTTGTAGTATCATAAATAAAGGCCTGTTGGCCTTTTTGCAATCTGATGAAGCACACACACAAGTAATGACTACTGTTGTCATGAAGAATTGAGTTTGAGGTTACAAAACTGTAAGCAGTAATGAGCACATAATACAACTAGTTGTACAAGTTTGTCATGTGACATGATAGGCAGCCTTGACAAACTTCAATGTATTATAAGATTTTAAGTAATGGTGGGATTTGAAAACTCATTGTCACTGCACACCCATTGGTGCCATCATCTCCTGCAGACATATCCCTGCCTACTAATACCCCCTAGGAGGCCAGTAGTCATAGCCGGCCTTAGGCATAGGCCAACTAGCCAGCTGCCTAGGGTGCCGCTCTAGCAGGGGCTCTTTTCTAGTAATCTAGATGGTGTAGGTGGACCAGGATGGGGGGACAGTGTGGCATTGGGGGCGCTGTGGAGACCTTTTGCCTAGGGCACCAGTTGACCAAACGCCAGTCCTGCCAGTAGTGGGATGCTGGTGTCTCAGTCCCTTTTGGTCTTTCAGGATATATATATATATATATATATATATATATATATATATATATATATTTTTTTTTTTTTTTTGCTAGTGTGCAGGATTTATCCAACCTCAGCCCTATCTGCCTCTCACTGGCTTATTCTTTCTACCCATAAAGCAAAAGCTAGGAACCAACAAATTGGGAGAAGGCCTTTTGAGCCAGGGCCACATCAGTGCATTCACTCCCTCTAGAGGTAAGAGCTGTGAGCAGGAGGTGGGCCAATATGCTGATCCCTTGGACTTCCATAACTCCTATCAGCATGGACAGCTTGAAAGTTCTACAACTGCTGCTACTCAGAGTAAGGTAAGCTGTGCTACCACGCATGCCTCTCTTGTTGTGTGGTGGACTGCTGTTATAGCATAATCCTAGGCTTCTTTTGCAGACTGTTATCCCCCCACCAGCGGATATGTCCAGTTTAGTAAGTTGAACTCCCCTTCCTCCCCAGGACAGATGAGCCAGCACTGGCCACTTACTTCCATCCTCTCTGCCCAGCCCCTCCATTGCCATTACAGCTAATTGAACCTAAGTTGGCTTGGTCACAGTCAGGATTTCATCTCTTTATGTAACATGGCTGAGGCAGCCTTTCAAGGCATTTAAAGGTTTTACTGCTTTATCACAGCCAGATGCCAGTTCATAGGCACCTGCAATTGGCAAGGACGTTCCTTTTACAATAAGAAGCCTTTCTTTCATGTCTGAATTTTCAGCTGTTTTGTGCATAAACTAACAAAACCCTGATGAAGAAGCTACTTCCTCTTGTTTAAGATAGAAAGTGTACATGGATAGAACTTCCCAAACTGCACCAAGTAGGCCTAACACTGATGTCTGCCTCTAACCCTTTCAGATTTTGACTACAAACACTGATATGGCTGAGAATCTCTGCTCCATCACTATTGCCAGGAGTGCTCTCGTCTTGTGCAACAGCTGTGCCATCTAAATGAAGGAGAGCCATCCTCAGAGTTCTCCTCCAGCTTTTGCATATATCAGATATCAGGGCATTCACATTTACCTGTACCTGGATGGATAGAGGTAAAATCCTAGCAGGATATAAAATCACGCTGAATTACATGATTTGGTGCATCACCAGACATGATGCCTGCCTCAACTTACAGAAATCCTGCATCACTCCTTCACAGAGCAGGTGTTTCCTGAGTCCATTCTGAACACAGTGATTTGCAGGGTCATTCTTCCCAAAGGAAAAAGTGATCATGCTTTCTGTGTAACTCTGCACTCTGTTAAATGTGGGGTACATGCCTATAAATGCTAATGAGCTGGCTACAGTGATTAAAATGCCATGTGATACACAGAAGTTCCAGAAAATTCAGTTTGAAATACAGATGCTGTGGAGCTTAGACCATGTCTGCTAGTCTGTGTGTTATTTATTGTCTCCTGACATTATCTGGTGCAATGGGTGCTGAAATAAAACCAAATACATACATTTGCTGTCAAAAATCTCTGTGTGTACAACTACAGAAGCTAAGTTCTTTTTGGATGTATGGCCTACCTCTAAGTATCCTGAATTCTATTACTAGTAAGAAATTTGGTGGAAAACTGGAAACACTGGAGCTGAATGCTTGATTTATTCATGACTGCAGCAGAATAGCTGAAAAATCATAGAAGTTTGGTGTGCAGCATTCCTGCATGCTACTAGGAAAGAAGTCGTAAAGATATTTAACTTCTTGTACTTTTGTTGGTGAAAAGTAAGACAAAATAGCAGTATGTACAGATCATTTTATTAATTAGTATTTTTTTCAGCACAGAATGCACTTACCACTTACAGGATATTTGTCCATTACAGGATCACATGGTGCTGCTCAGGCTACATATATGCTTTTTTTTTTAGTGAGCTGAAAAACAGAGCCAAAGGCTATAAGTTTGATGGACAGCATGATGGTAATTTAGAAGTAATAGACATGATACTGTGAAAAATTAAATTTAGTGATGCAGGTGTGCAAATCAAATATTTGGAAAAAATACTGAAAATTAATTGACAGAATGTGGAATGTATATTAGATACTCATGCAGTATACAGTATCTTGTCATGAGATACTTTTTTACAAGTATGATTTTATTGTGAGTCACGATACAACTTTATAAACTTTGTACAAATCACATGCATGGTGTATACATTGTTGTTCTCTGGCATTTGATCACTTTCAGAAATTGATAGCAGCACCTTTATTCTTCCCTAATACATATGAAACAACCCAGAGCCTCGGTCTATATTTTAGACAGCTTAAAAATAACATTTATCCCTCAATATGTCACTGTGTGTCAGATTTCCCTATTTACACTCAAACTAGGTGTGTAAAAAATGTCTGAAAGCTAGATGCAAAAAATTAAAAAAAAAAAAAAACATCTACACTTTATTTACAAGCTGTCCTCCCCTGCGGCACTATGACAAATTCCTTTGATCTGTCTTACATTATTTAATAATGTTTTCTATATACTTCAACCATGCACTCCAGCTATCTCTAAACAATTTATGTTCGTCCTCTAGCCTGACTTGCTCCATTAGAGTCTCTACCTTTTGAACGGTTAGGCTTTCAGTCTTTTGCCATTTTCTGTTTATTATCTTTTTTTTTAAATGGAATCAAGCCAAGCATTGGGTCTGTCTGTTACGGCATACTTATCTGGTCACAGGATGGCACCATTAGATGAATAACTGCAGACATGTCAATGCAGGAATGAGGAAATTTTAGCATACTCTTTCAAATAGTTGAAGTTAAAAAATGAATCCTAATAATTTGAGTTGTGTGGCTTGTGAGAAGCTAGCATGAAGCCATGCACTAAAAAATCGGTCACACTGCCACATCTTCGATACTGTGCCAATCCATAGTAACAATATCCTGCATGACTATGCTGAATTGTTTACAGACCTAAAAAGCTTGAAAAGAGAATGATATGTACAGATACAATGTGATCCTGTAGCTGTGATAAGTGATCTGAAAAAAAACACACTGTAACCTGGAAGTAAAGTTTACAGAAGGCTTAGGTGTCAAATATATTCAATCAAAACAATGGGTGAATAGTATTGTCATTAAGGAACAAAAAAATTCATATTTTTATTGGTCTTCAAGATATGGAAAAAGAAAGAGCCATTGCTTACAGATGAAAAGTGGAGTGAAGTATAACAAATGCTTCTTTTTCTTAATAGTACATGTAAACCAGGAAATCTGATACATGAATTTTTTTAAAGAAGGCTCTAAACAATATGCCATTAGAAAGACACAGGTTCTGTAGACACTAATTTGGAATTTAATTCAATGTGAAGACTTTAACTGCATTGTATTTTCTTTGCGCTGGATTTGTTTGATTTAGTTAAATGTTTTACTGTTTTGTACTTGTCAGTTTGGCTTGGGTTAGACTTAAAAGGGTCTCTGGACCAGGTCATTTACCCACAGGTATTCCAGCAGTCAACTGCCCAAGTAATTGGAGGCATAGAAGGTGTTAAAACATAATTGTTTTTGGGACACATATGAAAGGAAGGTATTAAAAGACTGCTATAGCTGTTTAATAGATTAAGACAGTATATTTTCATGTTAAATAATAGTAAATATAAAATGTAATTCAGAATTTTGAAATGCATGGGTCATATTCTAATGTTAGATGTTCTGAAACATGATCCAGAAAAAAGTCTATGCAATTGTGCAAATGTCAAGGACAGAAATCAAACAGGCATTACAGAAATTTCAAGGAGAGGGGCAGTAACTTGCAGAATTTCGACCTAATATGTATGAGATAACTATGCCTCTGAGAAAGTTGTTAGAGCAATATGTAACCTGAGGATGGAGCTGTGAACAGGATAAAAGTTTTTTAAATGTTCAAAAACTAATCATGGTGCTCCACCATTAGAATTCTATGATGTGAACAAAAAGTTGTGTTGCAAATAGATGCCAGTCAGAATTGCATAGGAGCTATGATCATACAAGAGGCTAGGCCACATGCTTATGGGTCAAAGTATTTATTGAAGCACAAAAAAGGTGTGCTCAAACCGAAGGAACTGTTAGCAATAGTTTATGCATATGAGATATTCCATTAATATGTTTAATAAAGAAGCTCACATGGAAGCTTATCTTTGCACAACATATTTAAAAAACATTTGTACAAGATACATTTGTGAGTGTAGAGGATGTTGCACAGTCTGATGTACTGAAAGACCAGACAAGTAGCTACACAGTGCAAATATGCTGACCTGGGACATGTTTAAGATAGAAGCACAAATATATGCTAGAAGAAAAAGAAGTAGAGTTACTTTGGTTAATAGCATAGCTATCAATGAAAAAAGAAAAAGAACTTCAAAAGTGTATTGATACTGACTTAGAAATGCAGCAACTGAAATGTATTACAATGCAAAACTGACTTGAGCAAAAATCAACAGCAAGGAAAGAAATTCAGCCTTAGTTTTCTTTTGGGGAGGAAATAAGTTGTTTTTAGTGCTTTATGTTCATATATAATAACAATTCACGATCCGATAAAATAAATGTTTGAAAAGATGCATTTATTACATCTAGGAATACTAAAGTGGATAGAAAGATCAAGAAATAAAAGGCTTTGGCCAGGAATGTGCAAAGTTGTGCAATTTGAAGTGTATACCACAACACCAGTCATAAAGGAGAAAGGCAAAATTACCCATTTCCAAGCTATCCATTTAGTTAAGGGGGAAGTGATTTGTTCCAGTTCAGAGATGTGAATCTTGTGGGTATATTATTATTTCAAGTTTCCCTGAAATAATAAGACTTACAGACACTTTCCTTATGTTCCATTGACTCATTCTATAATGTTATGCTTCATATATTATTAAATATCAAGAAGTGTAACTTAAAAAATGTTTTTGTAGAGGGACAAGATCACTGCAGTGCAATTTCAGCTCACACAGTATATGCAGCGTCAACCAATTGCAGCCTCAAATCACAGAACACCATTCAACAAACCTACCCTCACCAGAGTGTAAGTGTATAATGTCAGGTACAGCAAGTTAAACTGTGGTTAGTACATTAAAGTCTATGTTTTCAAATCCAGAGATACCTGACATTCTCATATCAAATGATAGTCTGCTATATGCAAGACAGGAATTCAGGTGATTTGTGCATGAATGGGAATTCAACCACATAAGGTCCATTAACACTATCCTTCATCCAATGGACAAGTGGAAAACTATCCAGACTGTGAAGAGTCTAATGAGAAAGAGTTAATCTTTCAAGATTTCAGCTGTTGATTGGCAACACGTTGAAAAACAGACTGTCTGCTTCAGCTGCACTGCTAATGCATGAGAATTGACATAAAGTGAAGGAAATGCTGGAAAGAAATGAACAAAAACAGAAATACTCCTATAATAGGAACTTCAGAACAGCACCAAATGTAACAGGGTGGAGACAAAGTAAGAATACAGAAATCATGGGAAAAGCTACAGCCTGAAGCTGCATTTGTTTGAAAAGCAGATCCACAAAGACCTGCATAACATATGTGGATGACGATTTACTATATAGAAAAACTTGCGTACAGTTATACAAGATGTGTGTCAAAGTCAAAGGCCCAGAAGGAAAAGCAAGCAGAGGTGGCCTAACTAGTCCTTTTGTGTGAAAATGAACCTTAAAAAAAACAGTGGTAGTCAGAAGTTATGGAGAGAGACTCATAAAGCTATGTCTGAAAAAGAAGGCCAGATGTATGGTTTAAGAGGTTTTGTTAATTTCTTCAGATGTGTAAGTCTATCAATGAATCCAAACTGACACATTGACAGTTTTAGAGCTACAACACGATTCTAGTGATCGATAGCGTTATTAAAATATTTTTGAATGTGTGCAGTTTTTATACTGATGAAAATATTCTCATGCCATACATCATATATGATTAAGGTTAAATTCAGTGATCAGAGCAACATGAAACATGATGTTCGTGTGTGTGTACACACACACATATCTCTATATAATAACTTGTAAAAAGGGGAGAATATTAAATATAGATGTCTAAATCCAACGAGTAGCTTCAGTGATTAACATGTCATGCAGCACACAGACGTTCTACAGAATTAAGTTCATAGTATAGATGATATGAAGTTTCAATCACATCTGCTTTCTATGTCTTATGCATTAAACCTCCTGATAAGGCACATTCTATTGCTGCAAGAACTATCCTGAAGGATCTCAGCTACATGTTTCCTCAATCATTGGGGTTCCCTTGGCAAGGCTATGCATGATAATACTGCAGTGTTACCTGCATAATATATGTTTAAACCACCTGAAGTAACTTGGTAGAGTATTCCCCCTTATTCTCATTTGTCGATGATGCAGATAAAAGACAATCTTGAATGCATTTTGTTGTACCAATGGTGACCAGACCTTAATCACAATGTACCAAACCAGACCTGGGGAGTGCATGAGTTTCATGATAATCTGGGGCATTGTACCAAGACAAACAATGGCAGAATCATCATCAGTGACATTTTAAACTTTATCTATGTCCTGTAGTTTTTCACACTGATCTTATGACCAAGTGCCCTCAGATTAGTCACAGGAAATAGTATCATTATGTGGTACATTAGCAAACAAAGGGGTTCCCACTCTTACCCAGTGAGCAGACTAGCAATGTTGGCATGGAATCTGTAATCAAGATGGCACTTCTGTATTTGTGCCTGCTACATTCTTTCAGCTCAGGAGGTGTTCACCTAGTCTCCATGATTGGAGGCTCAATCCATAGAAGGCAAAGCGATCTCTCATTGATCATGTCATCTAGGTGACTTCAATTAAAGACATCATTGCCTTCCTGATAAACTGACAGATTCCAAATGTTTGCTTGAGTTATACGTGCAGGACAACCACATGATTGGCATATTCTGTATTGCTTGGAATAAAGATCTGTTTGTCCTTCCTCTGGTCTTTAATTCCTAAAGTGCTGAAAAATTATTACAGGATAAAGCAAAATTAATCCTGTTTAACTCTCTGTAGCCAAGACAATGCTGGTACTTGATGCTCATGAAATTAAGCAGCAGATACCACAGCTTCTATTTTCCTCTAATCTTCTGTCCCAACAAAAGAGTACCCTTGTATACATAAACCTAAAGCACATACATATGGCAGCCTAGAATATCAAAACTTGGTTCCAGAGTGGAAATCCTTTCCCTCCACAAGTCCTGAGGATCCTAAAATGGGACAGAAAACACACTACTAGGAGATCTTACCTAAGGAAATCAGATTTTAATTCTGGTGTGAATCTAAGTGCACCTACTGCGAAACAGTCACTAACCAGCAAACCCTTCTGTCTGCTTCTACTCTTTTTCGAGAAGGGATATAGTCTTTGTATTGATTAAAGTACATTTATCTGCTATTTCAGTCTGTTTGCCAATACAGTCACCTTTGTCTGCTGTCCCTTTTGTGAAGTAATTTTTAAAGAGGGCCTGACATTTGAGGCCATCAAGGAAACTGATGCCTCCTCAATGAGAGATAAACTTCATCTAAAAAAAGTGACATTGGTTCTCTTTGAATTGTCGTTCTCTGCAACTTGCCCACCCTTACATGCAGAGCATGCCTTTCACAGTCTTTTCATAGGTTCATAGGTTCATACTAGGCTATCTGCCCTAGGGCATTTATAAGCCTAGCCAGAGTGTGTTTGGCTTTCGCCACCCATTTTAAAATAATTTTGCTATGCCCTTATTCAAGGTTAGTATACTGTGCCTCTGTCTAACAGTGACACAGAAGTGATACCTGGGGTAAACCTATGATCTCCCATCCACTCATCAAGATTCCTCTTGAAGAGAGTCAATGAGGGACTCTGCCTAACCTGGACTGGGATTTTATTCCAGAGTGAAGGGAGCCTCTGGGTTATGAATCTGTCCCTCCAGCATGTCCTATTTATTTCAGTGCTGAGGTTCAAGTCTCACGAGCGCGTAGCTTGATGGGATTTGGATTTTCTGAGGTGCAGCATGTCCATTAATTCCAGGTTGGACATGGCTTTATACGTCAGGCACAGATCACCTCTGAGCAGGCGGTATGTCACTGAGTAGAGCTGGAGTTTTTTTAACCGGGCAGCATATGGCATCTGTTTGAGCCCTTTGTTCGGTGAGGTACTTTTGGGGTCTTTCCAGTTGCTGCAGGTGTCTGGTAAGGTACATCCCAAAAGGGGCATTGTACTCAATTATGGGCCTGATGAGGGATGAGTAAAGAGGCACGATGACCTCCCCTGATCTAGATGTGAATCCCTTCATGATTAGGTGGGCTATATAAAAAGTTTTTCTAACCACTTTGGCCATGTGGTTGTCAAATGAGAGATTGCTAGCAACTTGGGTCCCTAGGTCCCTAATTACTTCTTCTGTACTTAATGGATTACCACCTATGTGGTAATTTGTGGGCACTTTGTTTCTGCCAAAGGGGATGACTATACACTTTTTGGCGTTTAGCTTGAGGCCATGGCTCTGGCATCAGTTGTCTGTTTCTATGAGGCCCTTTTGGAGGATGCTTGTGTCGGCTGGAGTGTCGATTATGGCACCCAGTTTGCAGTCATCTGCAAACTTGGTCAGCCACAGTCCTTCCATGTTGGCCTGTACCTCCGAGAAATATATACCGAACAAGAGAGGTCCCAGGACTGAGCCTTGTGGGACGCCACTTGTAACTGGTTTGGAGTCTGACATGGCTCCAGCAATTCTAACCATGTGGGTTCTGTCCTTGAGCCAGTTTGCAACCCATCTAGTGACATAGGGGTTTATATTTAAGCTTTTTGCATGGTGAAGGTGGCCCTTAGAAGAAATTCCTAAATTTATCTAGTCAGGACAGAGCTATAACTAGAATGGGGTAATTATCAATTATCCGAACACAGTGTTCCAAAGTTTTCGGGTAGGAAAAATCATAAATCTGAATATGTAAATGTTATATATATTCACCTGTGTGTGTTTTTTGAGCTTGTACTACATGAACAAGCTTTAAGGAGCACTAGTAAGCAGTTGTTGATTATGTGTAAGTGTACATGAAGCTGTGTGTGATGATGTGGCTTTGAGGAAGACACAATGAATGCTGCTACTGCATTTGTGGAGTTCACTGTGATAGCAACTGTGATCAGAAGTTTGCTACAATTACAATTCAGAGTGGAAGATTGTTTTTTTTTTAGTCTTCAATTTCAGGAAGACCTTTTTGTCCTTTGGTCTGGAAGAGTTGCTAGTCTGGGAAAATGCCCAGGGTGCCAGATGACTGAGCTACACCTCTGATACAGGGTAAAGGGTTTAGGCAGACTGATGACAAACTGTTTGTATTCTTCATGCCAGGTAAATAAGCAAGAGCAGTTTCTAAACAAACTCTATCCAAAAGGCTAACAGACGGTATGCTCTTTTGTTATGATCATCAAAAAAAAAATTGTTACAAGGCCAGCGTAGAATGTCATCCACAAGGTCAGTCATGACTTTTTGTAACCTTTTTCAGAATTACCTGAACACAAAGCATTTGTAAAACTATTAAATGGACCTCTGCCCTCTATCTTTCTAAGCATTTAAAGCTGAACATCCTTTGCAGGAGCCAAACAGGCTTTACCACTGCAGTCCTGCAGGGCCTGTGCCCTCCGCTCATTTTAAGCCTTTGTTTAGTTCAGATACTGATTTAGTACTCTCTCCTACATCATAATTTGTACTGCAGCAGTTACCATTCTGGGAAATACTTTCTCCTGTTGCATCTCAGAATTGTGCTGAAGATGGAAGAGAATTCTTCAGCCCATTTCATGAGTCTCATTAGTACACTTGTTGATGACTTTCCTAGCTTTAAGAAAAGCAGACCGGAAAGAATTGAAGATGACACATACCTCCTCCTTTTATAGCAAGTGTCTTTCTGGCATCAGCAGTTTCGGGATGGTGGCCCTGCATGGCTACATGGAGATGTACAAAAACAAAGGAAGTCAGGAAGGATGGCCTGATGTCTTCTTGTTTCATTACTGCTCAGTGCTAGGAGTCTAAACAAAAAACTCCACTCCCTAAAAGCTCTCTCTACCCTAGAGAATGCTGACATCTGTGTGGTCACTGAGACATGGTTTAAAGGTGCAGAGATCACACCAGCAGTGCAAGGTTATAATGCCTTCCACATATTTAGGCCAGCTACTTCACAGGCAGGGACTAAAGGTAGAGGTGTCTCTATTTACATCAAAAATAAATATACTTCAAGGCTGCTCAAACAGGACAATGCACTTGAGCTGCTCCATGTTCAAATCTCCATAAGCAAAATCCAATACCGCTTCCTTGCAAGCTATAGGTTCCCCTCTATGACCCAGGAAACCTATACCATGTATTTAAACTTATTAGAAGCACTAACCATCCAACCCAATACCATATTCATGGGCGGCTTTAATTACTCCACTGTTAACTGGGAATTCTATATCTAAACGTACATGCACAGAGATTCCTGGATTTTGTAAACACAAACTCCCTGGACCAGATAGTCAATACACCAACCAGGGGTGCAACCATACTGGATCTGGTCCTCACTAATATGGGAGACTGCTGCATACTCCCTACTGTAATGCCTTCCCTGGTAAGGCCAAACCACAAAATGGTCTCCTTTGAAGTAAAAATAAAACCTGGACCCCTAGCTAAACCTGGAATATTCAGGAACTATTCTAAGGTTAACCTCCTGCTATTAAGTGAGAACCTGGCAACATTTCAAGCCCCCATAAATGCTGAGAACACTGTTGCTTATGCAGAACTGTTCACAGAAACCCTGTACAAACATCTTAATAGCTGCATAGAGGCAGCTGTAACCACCAGGAAGAAGTACAGAACTAACTCACAAAACGAGCCCCCCCGGTGGAATCACAAAATCAGTAGGCTGTATAACAGGATCAAGAAATTCAGGGCAAAAACTAGGAGGTGCAGCTCCCAGTAGGATAAAAGCACTCTCATCAAACTAAACAAACAGCTAACACAGCAACCATTATATTTCCTAACTGAAGAACCACCCTGGCGTTAAGAGGAACAAGTAGTTTATATATCTGTTCAGCTGCTACCTGATTTATTACAGTTTTACCCCTTTATTATTGCTAATGACCCAGTACCTGGTGGTTACAGCTCCTCAATTCATGGAGAGTAATATTCAATTACTGTTAGCCTACACAAAGGGGTTTATCACTACAATGGTGTAAATATACTTTTGCTCCCAATGGTGAATCATGTTTTAAACTGTTTTAATGTTACACATCCCTGTTTAACATTGCACAATTGTAAAGTATTTTATATGCTGCCTTTACTAACAAACTGGTATCTGTGTCTGTCCTTTTTTCATTGCCTCTCCTTTTCACATTCTCTCTAGCCTCCCTGCCCTATGCAGAACATAATTTACAACCTACTGGATGTGGTAAAGAAGCCAGGTTTATACTGCCAAGGTCCTGCTAAACCTACCCCCTGAAAGAATTACCTTTGCAGTTCCAAGGGAATTTATATCAAAGTATGTCTGTATACTGTTGAGTTTTGTTAAGCTTAGATGCTACTGCCACAACCCTGCTAGATGGTTAGAACTTGCTCTAATTCAGATACTGCAGCAGCCACCCTTCCCTTTCTCTGTACCCACTTATCCAGCCTTCTATGCCCTTCTCCAAGCCAGGATAAAACCACATTTCATAGCCTTCCCAGCCCCGGGCTCTACAAAGAACTTTGCTCTACTTACAAGATTTGGCCAATAGATGGCGGTCTGAATCCTCTTAATATCCCCTGCCTTATGAGTAGCTCCTGACCGACCATCCAGTGTATTTTACTCTTTACTTCTATAAGTCCGCGGTGGTGCAGCGGTAGCATTGTTGCCTCACAGCAAGAGGTTCTCCCATTCGATTCTCAGCTGGAGTGTGGGGAGTGCCTTCTGTATGGAGTCTGCATGTCCTCCCCGCGGTTAGGTGGGCGTTTGAAAGACATGCATAAATGGGTGTACCTTCGTTGAAGGTTGAATGTCGAGCTGGCACCTCGGCGTTCGTGAAAATCTACTGCCAATCATTAGTGGACCGGAGTTTCGCTGTGGCGACCCCTAACCGGGAAAAGCTGAAAGACAAACAACAACAACTTCTACTTTCTACCCCTCTCCCCCACAACCATATCTGCTTCCCCACCTCTAGTCCTTTCAGCCTATACTCTCCCTCTGTGCACTCTGGCTACTTGCCCTGCTATCTACACAGCTGATTGTTCTCAACCCAACCTGTCCTGAAATTCACCTGACCGACCATCCAGTGTATTTTACTCTTTACTTCTACTTTTGAGACCCCTCTCCCCCACAACCATATCTGCTTTCCCACCTCTAGTCCTTTCAGCCTATACTTTCCCTCTGTGCACTCTGGCTACTTGCCCTGCTATCAACATAGCTGATTATTCCCAACCCAATCTGTCCTGAAATTCACCTTCCTTTGGCTCTACCCGCTCCGTTCGCCCTGTGGGCTCACTCTGCTCCCATACCCTGCCCCCAAATTCCACCTGCCCTAGTACTCCTACATTTATACTCACCAAACCACACCTCCTGATTAACTACCACCCCCACAAGTCACAACCAACCAACCAAAACACATTCTGTCTTTAAACCCAACACCCCACTTATAACCCACCACTTTCCCACCATTCACTCTCTTGAATCTCCTCACCTACACTCCATAACACAAATACTATTTACCCCACAATGTCTCCACTAACTCCCATCTTATTACCAAAACCTAAACTACATTACTACCTCATACCCCCACTTGTAATACTTTATCTTCTCACTGCCTATGAACACCACTACCTACCTAGCCATCAGTATCCTACATCCAGTACCACCACTAGCAACCAACCACAGTAGCACACTCTATTACTACCCCTCCTTTTCTCTAAGTCTACTACTCCAAAACCTCATCTCATAAGAGCTACCTATATAAACCCTAGCACTAAATACTACTACCAACTCCTACTAAAAATCCACAAACTAGTAAGGACGTCACTACCAAACCTTATAGCCGATGGCGACATCCACCCTTACCAAGGCCCAAATGTACCTGATACCACTAACTCCACTAATGGCACTGTCACTAACCTATGGAGCTCATATAATGTCCCTAATTCATTACTAGTCTGTCACCTAAGCATCAGAAGTTTAAAGAATAAAATTCACTATCTGCATGCTCTTCTGGACATGCACTCCCCTGACCTATTATGCCTTACAGAAACCTGGCTCAAACCCATTATCCCTGATAATGAGATCCTACCCCCCAACTACAATATAATAAGACTTGACCGGCAAGGCAGGGAAGGTGGTGGAGTAGCCATCATGCATACATCCACTCTAGAATTATCCACTATTAGTACCCCACAAAGCTTGATAACTAGCAACTCTGAAACGCTCATCACAAAAGTCTAGCTTAACAAACACAAAGCTATAAACATGGCATGTATCTACATTCCCCCAGGTGACAACATAGACACCTTAGAAAGTACCCTCCAATGACTATCCACTAACCACCCCCAAGAAACTATTATTCTTGGAGACTTCAATATCGACTGGAAAACCTGTTCATCGAACTTCCCCACCACCCATGTTAACATACATGGCTTCTCCCAGATTATAACTTCCCCTACCAGAATCAATAAGCCCAACAATAAGGAAAGTATCCTAGACTGGATATTAATAAACAACACACCCCAGTTATATAAATCAGGCACCCTATCTAAGGACATGAGTGACCACTTCCTAACCTATATAAATCAGAAAAAAGAATGACATGCCTCACCAAACCACCTTTAAAACCATTAGAAACACAAAAAACTTTAACCTGACTAATTTCCAGGCCAAACTTAACTCATGCAAATGGTCCAATCTGAAACTACTTCTCCTTGACGAAGCAGTCTCAGACTTCAATACTAAATTCCTAGCCATCTTAGACAGGCATGCCCCCAAACTAACTATTAAAACCAAAAACAAAATAGCTCCATGGCTAACTAAAGGTACTAGACAAAAACTTATTGCTAGAAACACAGCATGGACCTCCTGGAGATCCACAAAATCTCCACAAGACCACATTAGATACAAACAATTGAGAAACAAGGCAAAAAAATCCACTATGCTAGACAAACAAATCTACTATTTCAATTTACAGAAAAAGCACCAAAATCAACCACAAAAATTCTGGTCAGGTCTTAATAAACTGCTCCATCCAGGTAAATCCTCAACCCCCCCCCCCCACCCTACATCTACCTGCTAAAAGTGTAGCAAAGACCTTTAATACTTTCTTTACAGAAACAGTCCAGTTCCTAGCTAAAAATCTATCTCCCAACACCTCCAACACTACCTCACCCACTCTGGAACATGTACTTCCCTTCAAATTTGATCCTATCCCCACAGACTATATTAAATCCCTACTTAAGAAACTGAAACCCACCACCCTGCCAGTAGACTTACTCCCTGCAGAATTTCTACAGAAGGATGCTAATGAAATAGCATACCCTATCTCCATCTTAATCAATCATACTATCCACGAATCCTATGTCCCCTCCATCTGGAAAATCTCCCACATTATTCCACTTCACAAAGGGGGCAACTCAACTGAACTGTCAAACTATAGACCTATAGCCATCCTATCTCCCTTAGCCAAAATAATGGAAAAATGTATACATAAGCAAATTCTAACTCACCTTATCTAAAACACTCTCTTAGCTTCATCACAACATGGATTTATACCTGCACATAGTACCACCACAGCTTTTCTCTCCTTCTCTCACACAATAAATCAAAACCGTAATCATGACAAGCTCTCCTCAGCCCTCTTTCTCAACCTATCCAAAGCATTCGATATGGTTAACCACCACCTACTCCTAGACACACTAAAATCACTCTGCCTAGACAACCTGGTAATCAACTGGTTCCACTCTTACCTGCATGGAAGACAACAAGCTGTATTATGGAAAGACAATCTATCCCCCTTGCTACCAGTCACCCTTGGTGTCCCCCAAGGATTTATATTAGGCCCCCTCCTTTTCTCCATATTCATCAATGACCTACCCAAAGTTATCCCAGATGCAACATGTATTCACTATGCAAATGACTCTACCCTTATCTGCTCTGCCACCACACACTCAGAACTACAATCCCTATCCCAAATCACCTTCAGCAAAGTAGAGGACTGGCTCAATAGTTGCCATCTCCTATTGAACCCAAATAAAGCAAAACTACTACTTTTCTCCCCTACCCGTAAATTCACATAACCAAATATTATAATCTCATCTAACAATGGCACCATAATCTCTCCAGAACTGTGCACAAAACTTCTTGGTGTAATCATTGATAATAATCTGAGGTATGACACTCATATTGACAAAACCATCAAAACAGTTAACAAAAAACTAGGCTCCTTGTATAGCATTAAACAATGCCTAACCCCACCTGCCAGAACAGCCATAGCTCGAACACATCTCCTATCGACTCTTCTCTACACCTCACCCATCTTTGTCAACCTAAGCAAAGCAAACCTTAACAAATTTACTAGCTGCTACAACAATATAGCTAGGTTCGCCATAGGCACAGCCTGCAGAACCCATCACTGTCAAAATCTTCAAACCCTAGACTGGCTAGAACTACCCAATCAACTCCAGTATAACCAACTCATAGTTATTCAGAAAATCCTCTACCAAGCTAACAGTGCACCCATTCTTACTAATATTATTACCCCCTACAGCAACCTAGCATCCCTCCACTCATCCAGCAAAATGCAATTACAGTCTGCCAAAGCCAGCAACTCAGCTGGAGAATCATTATTCTCCAACTCTGCTGTAAAAAATGGAACTCACTCCCCCAGATCTTACCACTACATCCTCCTTACCCCAATTCAAGATATCCCTAAAGAAACACCTAAACAGGCATTGGCTATGTCCATGTCTAAACCCAGACTAACCCAATATAAACACAACTCACATAGGTGAAATACCCAATAATAATAACTTCTTTAACCTATATGTATAAACTTTCTAAACCCTTCCTACCCAGACTATAAATACTTCTCAACAACATTTAGAACGATATTATAAGGATGATAACTTGCTATCCTAGCCATTCTAAGGCTATGTCTTTAATCCTTCTACATCTAATTTCTAACAAATTCCCTTCTTTACTAACCACCTTTATCTCCTGATTGTCATCCTTAACATCAATCTGTGTAAAATGCCATTTATACACTCCCATGCTGTGTAATGCTTTCTGTACATATTTCATATTATAAACCTACAAAAATATCAAATTGCAATGTAAACATGTATATATATATAATCACTTATTTTTTTAAATTTTACATTTTTATATTTTCAATGTAATCATGAATATTGATTGTAACTTTTTTTACACATGTGGAGCTTTTCTCCCCCGGGCCTCCACTGAAAATGAACATGTATCCAGTCGGACTCTCCCCGTTAACAAATGTAAAATAAATAAATAAGAAAATAAACTCGGAGGACAAATAAAGTCTACCAAAGCCAAATTTGAGGTAAGTTTGGCCTCCCAGGCCAAAAAGAACCACAAAGCATTCTTTAGCTATGTCCACAACCTCAAAGGCAATACACAATTGTGTGTAGAGCTCATTGTAAATGGAACCACCTATACTGAGCCAGAAGATATAGAAAACCTGCTGGCTGATGAATTCAGCTCCAACTTTACCCCTTTCTCCCCCTCAGCCTTCCCTCAGGAAATATAATCAAATGTAACTCCCCTACTAACACTAGGGAACAGGTCATTAATGCTCTCTCTAAAACCAAGAACGCCGCATCAGTGGGCCCAGACAATATCACAGGATGCCTTCTGAATAACATGAAAATGACCTGTCAGGGCCTCTGGAATTACTACTTAACTGTAATAATTAACTAATAAATAAATAACTTAAGTGTAGCCTCCAAACAGGCTTCATGCCTCGTGAATGGAGAAAGGCAACAGTCATCCCTCTGCACAAAGGTGGGCCATCTGCAAACCCTGGAAACTACAGACTCATAACTCTCACTAGTCTTATATGTAAATCCATGGAAAGAATTATCATGCAGATGACCAACAGAGATATAGTACACCTCCAGACACTGGACCCAACCCAGTTTGGTTTCATCAAGGGCAGATCATGCCTATTCAGCCTATTGGACTTCTTTGAGAAGGTCACCAAAGCAATGGATGAGGGCAGAATTGTTGATGTGGTCAAGGCATTTGACACAGTACCCCACTTGGGCATTGTTGAAAAACTCAAGAGGTTAGATAGAAACCCGTATGTCATCCGGTGGATAGCCAACTGGCTCATAGACAGGACCCAGGAAGTTAGAACTGGGGAGTCCACCTCTACAAAGAGGCCAATCACAAGTGGAATCCCTCATGGATCAGTCCTTGGACCACTCCTTTTTGGCATTTACTTCTCAGAAGTCAAGACCAATGTCAGTGGTCTCTGGCTGACTAAATTGATAGATGATTGCAACTTAGGAGCTGTCATTGAATCTCAAACTGACACAAATGTTCTTCAGGAGGGGCTAACACAGACAAACAACTGGTGTCAGCCATGGACTAAAACTAAATGCCAAGAAATGCATAATAGTATCCTTTGGGAAGTCATCCATCCCTGGTAACTATCATATTAACAACACACCCCTTAGAGCTGACCCAGTAGTCAGGGACACACATTGATAGTAATCTAGCCTTTGACCATCACATGTCTACAGTGGGAAGAAAATCATTCTATGTTGCACAACTTATAAACAAAGGTATGGCATCTAAGTCCAAGGAAGTAATTGTTCCACTGTATTCGGCATTCATCAGACCTGGAATTGAGTACAATGCCTCCTTTGGCATGTATCTAACCAGGCATATCCAACAACTGGAACATCCACCGAGGTTCCTCACTAAAAGAATACAGGGCATAAGTAAAATGTCCTATGCAGACCACCTCAAGGCTCTATCCCTGTATTCTGTCTCCTACAGGCTTTTGAGTGGAGATAGGGGAGATCTATACCTGGCATACAGGGCATTGTCAGACCCCACTCTGATGGACCTCCTGCATATTCACAAAACAAACAGCACCAGAATTACCTGTTGTAAAGACTTAAACCTTGCCTGTGATATAAATAGGACCTGCTGGAGAGATAGATATGTATCCCAGAAACTACCCCGTATATGGAACAGACTACCTATCCATGTGAAGCAGAGTTCCTCCCTAACTCAATTCAAGTTCATCTTGGACAATTGGATGTTAAATTAGAAATGCATCCTTGCTTTGGCATCTATGTCTCTAATGGTCACAGGTAACCTGTAAATGGTTCATTTCCCAGGCCCATGCTTGCACTTTTCAATGGTATCAGAACTTGTCAGAGATTTGGGATAGATGGCTAGGCTTAAAAAGTCCCTTGTGGTCATTAGCCTAGTAAACACCTATGAACCTATGAACTTATATGTGATGAATCATACTGCAGCAGCATCCTTAATTGAACATCTGCTGTTATGGTAAGTGTGCTCGAATAACTGTACTTTATATCATTACAGTAGAGAGTCATTTATCCGATCATCGATTATCCAAAACATCAATTATCCGAACACAGTGTTCCAAAGTTTTCGGGTAGGAAAAAGTCATAAATCTGAATATGTAAATGTTATATATTATTCACCTGTGTACTTGTACTTACAGAAAGTTTGTTTTATTTTTCTTGTTTAATGTTCATCAAAAACATTTTTAGACGTTCTTTTATCTGGTTCAAATATATGTTTGATTATCCGAACTACCTCAGGTCCTAATTAGTTTGGATAATCGACTCACTCTGCATATGTTTTTTATGTTGCCTCCTCAAGGCTGTAAATGAAAACATTATTATTTTTTCTCTAATTGTGAGTCTTTTGTTTAGAAAACAGCTAATTGTCCATGTTTATTTTTTTCTGTAGCTTTTGCACTATCTCAGAAAAGTGTCTTTTATAAACAGCAACAATGAAGAAATATTCTTTGACAAGAATGGTGATCCCCCTGCCTTGTATGACATCCTAAACTGGCAGATATCACTTGAGGGGTCTATTCAGTTAATAGAAATTGGGCGTTTTGACTCCAAAGACTCACAGGGTCACTATTTGCAAATCAACACCAGCAAAATAATATGGAATGGATATTATAACCAGGTCTGTACAATTGCTAAAACAAAATTCTGTATGGAACAAAATGTGTTCTTGCACATTATACCTACTAGTACCAGTGATTTAATGAGATAAAAGTAAAAGTTAATAGTTTATGTTAAAAAAAAAATCTAAAACAAAATGTTATTTTTTTTCTTATTATATGCTATTTGCCTACATGCCTGATGACCATCAAGCTTCACCCAATTGAGCTCTAAACCAGACCAGCCCATTGAGTCTGTAGTTGGCATTATATTGTTGTTCTTTTAAGATAAGAAAACATTTGTTATACAAAATCAAATATTCTCCCCACTAGGCAGAAAAAGCTTTAGTGAACCTAGAAGTACCAGATGTGTTGTAATATTCTTTTATTTATGTGCTTTAATTAGCATTCCTTCTTTTTCTCCAAAATTTTACAGCATAATAATCATCCCATTTGATTATTACAAGCATTGACTTAGACATTCATTCAGGCAGTTTTTTTTTACATTATTACTTTCTCCTGTACGGTGCATGTCCAGCATGGACCATATGGAGGGCAGTCAACCAAGTAGCCAGGAGGGTTAATTGCACATCTGAGGACTGTCAGCCTTTTGTAGTTTCAACACCTCAGTAGATCATTAGGACTAACGTCCCAAGAGACCCACCTGTCACCAGTGATCTCCTTATCGTGCTCCCTGCTTCTAATACTTCTCCCAGTCCTCCAGGGTTAAGTCCAAAACCCTCTTTAATTTGAGCAGCTTGGAAATTTCCTAGTATTAGTTCTAACCTTACATTCAATGACATATAAGCCCCTATGTCACTGTGAAGGCCTCCTATGCCCACATCTTTGCATGCATGTTCCCACCTATATGCAGAGTGATTGCCATTATTAGCTTGGGAATACCAAGCCCACGTTTGTTTTTGTTTTTTTCGGTTTCTGGCTGATTTTGTCACTTCCAAGTCTCAGCTTACAAATGGCAAACAGCCAGTCAGATCATCAATCCCTGCCCTCAGGCTGTGCTAGCTGGCATCAGCCACTCCTTTCCCATTATCCTCCACACAGCTCCTCCACCACCAAGCTGCTATTCACATTTAGATTTTCTGGGATATGATCAGGGCTTTATCCTTCTGTGCCATGGAACCAGGCAACTTAAATACAAAGTTAACATTGGTTAAGGTGATATAGGGACTCGTTTCATGTTTCTGTGCACACATTTAATTAACTAGTGTCTTTGACAACTATTTTTTTTAATTAATCTTTGATTCCAAGACACCATCACAGGCTTGTTTGAGACATAATTTCACCAGTGATCTGTAAAAAAATTGTGGGGGGTTTTATTTTTATTTATTTTACATTTGTTGACCGGGAAAGTCTGACTAGGTTCCACAGAGCCTGTTTTCAGTGGAGGCCCAGGGAGAAATGCTCCAGACGCATGTCTTTGGAATGTGAGAGGAAACCGGAGTATCTGGAGGAAACCCACGCGAACGCAGGGAGAACATGCAAACTCCACGCAGAAGGCATCCCAGCCGAGAATCGAACTGGAGAACCTCTTGCTGTGAGGCGACAACGTTAACCACTGCACCACTGCGCTGCCCAGTTGTGCATGGCCAATGATGCAGGCCCTGTAATTTTTCATCCTGGTGCTCTCTGTGGATAGGGTAGGGAATGGGGTGCCAAAGTCTGTCTTGTGGCTTAATTTACATATTTGGGGATGTGTAGGCAATGTTTATCATGTAGTGCAGTGACTTATGAACAGATTATATTGAATTAATTTGTAATTTAATAGATTTGTTGTTGCATTTTTTTATTTTTTTACAATGAATGTTAATGAGATAGCCATCGGAGCATCCATAGCTCCAGCTTATGCCAACCTTGTCTGAGTGACTTGGGAAATGAAATAGTTTTTGAATCAAAAATTTTGAAAGATGTACACTGTTATACTAGGTTTATTGATTTCTGTCGGTTATGGACTATGAGGTGGATAAGTTGTATGTATTTGTCAAACAGCAACACTACTGAAATTTTAGTTAAAGTGGTCTGACAAGGTTATTTTCTTTTTAGATGTTAGGTTATCTAGGGACTAGATTAATATCTGGTTTAGTGCTAATATCCACAAAAATGTACTTTTCAAACTCCTATTTACACATGAGCAACAGCCACCTCTTTATATAGAAAACCATGTAATAGATTGTCAGGCAGTGAGGTTAAGTAAGTTCATTTCTAAAGATGAGTCTTTTGATAAAGGGAACAACAACAACAAGTCTTTTGATAAAGGGTTCTTATTACTAATAATGAAGAAAATATTATTAATGATATGTCTACAGAATGTTAAGGAAGATAGATGTAGTAATTATAAACCTATTCTAAAGAACAATAGTAAAATAAAGTAAAATATAGTAAAAGAAAAGCAATATATAAAGTAAATGTAGTAAAGTAAAATGTAGCAAAAAAATCTATAGATCCTACTTCATTTAACATTTATTCATCTAATAACACTGTTATTGAACCAGTTGCTCAAACCAAGCTACTCGGAGTCACCATTGATAATGACCTCAAATTCAATAAACACCTACCCCTTGTCATCAAGAAAGTACACTTCAAACTTGACTCCTTGTACAGAATAAAGCCCTTTCTAACTCCACCAAAATTGCTATCAGTAAAACCCTCCTTCTGTCTACCCTTTTATATGCTTTACCTGTCTTCACTAACTTAAGAAAATGCAACTTAGCCAAACTAGAACCCTGTTACTATAAAGTAGCCAGATTTGCCTCCAACCAACCTGCAAGAACTCATCAATGTAATATTCTACACCAACTCAACTGGCTGGAACTTCCCAACCTATTAACCTTTAACCAACTTGTATTGACTCATTCCACCATGTTTCACCCTTATAACTGTCCTATAAGTAATTTAGTTCAGTCCTACTCTTGCATTAGAACCCTAAGGTCCTCTGTAAACTGCTTTTGAAATTTAGCAAATCTAACAATAGTTACGGAGATTCCCTATACTTTTGTAAAGTTGCCAAAACTTGGAATGAAATACCCCAAAATATACTAAACGCCAACAACACATCAAAATTCAAACTACTAAGGGAATACCTCAATAAACACATGGCTCTGCTCATGTACCAAACCTAATTAACAAATCTTAGCACACCCTTGACTACCCCATTCCTCTTCTCACTAGCTCTCTCCCTTCATTCCATACTTAGATTCTCCTTCTCCAATTTTTCCTGCTTCTCTCCCTTAAGGCTTTCTTCTATTATCTCTCTATATCGGCTGTCAATTCCACTGCTTTCCCTTGATTATTCTTCTTTCAATTGGCCCTAAAAGTCTATTAATCTCTTGTTTTACCTTTACTATTTTTTCTTCCATGCCAGTTCTAGTACTTCAAACTTTCCTTAATTCTCTGCAAATGTCTCGAGTATGTACATATCTTGTATTGTACACTTTATACATCACTTATACTTTACTGTTTATTTTTACATGGTATACTATATGTATTCCTCAAACTGCCTTTTGTACTTGTTTCAGTTTTGTATTGTGGAGCATTTCTCCCCAGGCCTCCACTGAAAAAGGGCCCTCATTGGCCCAGTTGGACACTTCCGGTAAACAAATGGAAATAAAAAAAATAATAATAAATAAATAAATAAATAGCAGCAGCATATATAGGGCAAGACTGAACAATATTCACAAATATTTGACATTCGTCTTTAAGATTACTTATAGATTAGATGCTTCCTTCATTAAAAATATCATAGATGAGAAATGGAAAATTTTAGAAGGACATACAGAATTTTTTAAAACTACTGGAGAAAATGTTGTTTAGTAATAAAAGAATGGGCAACTTGAAAAATATTTTGGAGAGAAAACAAAGCTGTTTGTGGTGGTTCAAATAAACCCACAGTAACATAAAATTGTGCCTTTTTCCATCAGTATAAATGTATTAATATGGGTGGTGCTGTGGTAGCGTTGTCGCCTCACAGCAAGACGTTGTCCCGTATTCTGTGTGGAGGCATACGTGAATGGGCGTGCCTTCATTGAAGTTTGTGCATCAGGGCTGGTAACTCGGCATGTAAAAATCCACTACCAAACATTAGCGGACCGGAGTTCCGCTGTGGCGACCCCTAACCGGGATAAGCCGAAAGACATAACAACATGTCATTATCTCTGGTTACACTAATGGTATAAGGGTACAAAACTATTGCTAACATTGTATATTTATTAACTTGTTATACAGGTAAACTTTTTACTTTGATAAAACTGAAAGGAAATAGGACTAAGGTATATATGAACATATGCATTCCATTAAAAACTCCAAACAGAATACTCTCTGTAGGCATAGTATTACATATATTAAGTACAAAAAATGTATTTATTTATTGATTGCTTGATTAATTGATTGTGTGTGTTGGATTCAGGAGAGTTGGATATCAGAGGGTAGGGATTTTTAAATCCATCCTAGAAAAAAAGAGAAATGGAATGACAATTTAGTCTGAATGCAACAGTATTTTCTGGGATAAATGAATTCATTTATATTGGAAGTGTACTCAAGTTGAAAGCTCAAAAACAGGTAAAGATTATTGTTTTTACATCACATTGACTGCAAACTGGGAGCCATTATTGAATCTCCAAATGATGTGGATATTCTACAAAAAGGCCTTACAGAAACAGATGCTTTGTGCCAGAGCCATGGGCTCAAGCTCAATGCCAAGAAATGTATAGTTATCCCCTTTGGGAAAAAACATGTACCTGTGAATTACCATATAGGTGGCAGTTCACTAAACACCGAAAGTGTGATAAGAGACTTAGGGACACAGGTGGACAGTGGTCTCACCTTCAATAACCACATCGCCACAACGGTCAGGAAATCCTTCTATGTTGCACACCTCATCACTAAGGGCTTTTCATCCAGAAAAAAGGAGGTCATTGTCCCACTGTACTCATCCCTCATTAGACCCATTATAGAATACAATACCCCGTTTGGTATGTACCTCTCAAGACATCTGCAACAACTGGAAAGGCCACAGAAATACCTCACTAAAAGAATCACAGGCCTAAAGCAGATGCCCTATGCTGACCGTCTAAAAAACTCCACCTATACTCTGTCACATATCGTCTATTCAGAGGCGATCTCTGCTTAACATACATGGCCATGTCAAACCCAGAGCTGTTGGACGTACTACACTTAAAAAAATCCTAAACCCTCAGAGACACATGCTCCAGGGATCTAAACCTTGTCATCACAATGAACAAAACATGCTGGAGGGATAGGTTCCTGACCCAGAGACTCCCCCAGACTCTGGAATAGACTGCCCATACATGTAAACACAGCACCTCTTTGGACCTCTTCAAAAGGGACCTTGATGATTGGATGGGAGATAGGAAATTCACCCTGGGGATCATGTCAGTCTCCCTGCTAGACAGGTGTCTAGGGAAGTAAATACTGTGGGAAGAAATAGCCAGGGATTTGTTATGGCTAGGCTTGTATAGGCCCTAGGACCGATAGCCTAGTACCAACCTATGAACCTATGAACATTACTTTTAATCAGCAGCATTTAACATTTCATGTTTTCATAGTCCTTCATTCTGAAGAAGTCTTCAATGAAATAAGACAATATCACTTAATATTTAAATTTTATTTTGGATACAGGTCTGCATATTCTTATAACAATTTTTGTTTTGTCACTATTTATTTATTTGAATGTGTTAACTAGGGTAGATCACTGATGAAAAATAACCAATGTCAGTCTCAGCCAGACTTCCAAGATGGCTTCACATTCAATAACAGAGTAATTCTAGTTCTCCTAGTATGAAAACAGGAACTCAGCAGAGAATGTCAGCAGACTTTTGTGTTTATGGGTACATTTCAGTAACTGTCTAATAAGTCTACTGCCTGGAAGCCAGGAAAAAAAGAAATACAGAGGAAAAATTAATTGAGAAAAAACAATCAGCTACAAAAAAGTGAGGAAGAAACACTGACTAGAGAAAGTTCTGCAGTTGTTTAGCAAAAAACAATGCAACCACCAGACATGACTTTCCAGTAACCTATAGGAAAATATAAGACAACTGCACACAGTCCTGGTTAAAATAAACAAAACACTGATGGAGTATATCAACACAAAACAAAAGGCTGGAAAAAATGGAAGAAGCTTTAAACAGATATTCAGATTAAGGACAGTTAGCCTAGTACTAACCTATAAACCTGCAAAAATCAGAGGTTGAAATGAAGACAAGGCTTGCTGAATATTAGACTGCACAGGAAGAGATGTTTAAAAAAATAATAGAATTAGAGGACAGACCACGTAGGGAAAACCTGAGATTTTCAGCTATACCAGAGAAGCCGGAAGGAACAGCCTGCATTCATTTTATGAAAGCACAAGCAAGCAACTGAACTGATATTGTATATGCTCCAAACCTGGCTATGAAAAAGCAACCTAGACCTTTAATAGTAAAGATTCAATCCTACCAGCAGAAGGAGCTGATTTTGGCAAAACTGTGGCAGAAGGAGAAAGTACTATAGATGGGAGATGGCAGTGTTTGTGGAGAATGATTACTCATTTTATACCGGGCAGAAGAGGATAGTGGCGGCTGGTGACTTCAAATCAAAGGGGGGCTGCAGGAGACAGCTGAATGGGTGGGGCCAACAGGAAGGGGTGTGGTCAACTAAAAAGGGGTGAAGGTATGGTGCAATGGGATCAATGCGGGACATGCTTACTTATTTACATGAAATAAATGCTCAGTCAGTATGGCGCATGCTGAATACTCTACACAGCACACATTGTTGCATACACACACACATATATATATATATATATATATATATATATATATATATATATATATATATACACACACACACACACACACACACAGATTGGTTTGAACACTTACCTCTGCAGTGTACTGCAAACAGTACTTCGTACTCTGTTTGTAGACCTGAGGAGAAGCTGTGGTCTGGAACACATCAGGTCATACTGGATCCCCCCCCTTTCATGGAGGCTCAAAAGGGACAGTTTAAAGTTTCCCAAGCAAATACTATTCACGTGACCCCCACCTGGTTCCAAATAAGTGCTTGTAGTCTCTTTCAGTTGTTCCTGTTAGGGGTTTGCCACATCAGATCTGTTTCCATTTCTTCCTGTCCTCTGCATCTTGCTCTGTCACCACATCACTTCCTCTACCACATCCATAAATCTAACCTTACGAGTCCTTCCTTTTTTCCTTTCCTAGCAGCTCCATCCTTAGCATCCTTTTCCCAATATACCCAGCATCCCTCTTCAGCATGTCCAAATCAACGCAATCTCACCTTTGGGCATGCCTTCCCCCTCTTCTCCTGGAGACAACAGTAGCCCCCCCAATTTCTGACAGTGCCCTGTTGGCTAACAGTACTGGTGGTGGTCATTGTTAACCCGGGTCTCGACCAATCCGGTATCGAAATCTGTATTGTTGTCCCACATATGTCATTTGGCAGAGGTTATATTGGATGCCCTTCCTGACGTACCTCCCCATTTATCCAGGCTTGGGACCGGCACAAAGAAATGCACTGGCTTGTGCATCCCCAGTGGCTGGGTTACATAAGTGCTTGTAGTATAGTACCAAATAAGTGCCTCTTGTGTTCCTCTGTTACTTATAGATAAAGTCCATTCGTCTGTCTTTATTTTGTGCAAACAAATCAATAACTCTTTGGTTGAAGTTAGTTATACTCCGTGTTAATTCCTTTCCTATGGAAATCATAGCCAAAGCATTCAATCTATCTTGCCCCATTGTACAACGAAGAAAAGTTTTAATTCTTTTCAATGTTGAGAAACACCTTTCTGCCTCAGCAGTTTACATTGGTGTGGTGGCTATAATTAACAACACATTGTAAATCTGTGAAAACACACTGGTTAAGGAGTTGTCCAACAAGAAGTTTAACATCTGGAGTGGACTGCCAGTTGCTGTAAAGTCTTCACGTTGATACACCACTCCAAGTTCTGTTCTAAGTTGTCCCCTCAACAGGAATGGATAGTTGTCTATTGTTGCTGTGAATAGATTTTCTGGAAACTCTCTTATGTATGTTGAAAACTTTCCAGGCAGAAGTAACTGAGCAGCTTGAAGATGGCCAGTTTGTTGAAATCGTGATGTTGCCTGGAACTTTATGACATCACACACTTCCTTTGCAGCAATTGACAATGTCTCATGCAGTGGTCGGGAAGCTGATGGCCCTCGTCTATGTTTTGACAGGATGTTCTCCGTCTGTAGATACTGTTCTGCAATACCGTCGATACCCAATCTGACACTGTCAATTTCATTCAAAAATGTATGCACATCCTTTTCAACAGTGGTTGCATCTGTGGTATGACACTGAAGTTGCCTGTACAGAATGTCAACATGGGGCATTATACGATGGAAAACAGTAAGCCAAAATTTAAAGTCATCATCTTCAACTGTTCGCAGTAGCCCATTTGCTTCCTGTACAGTTGCTGCAGCAAATGTAGGACACTTGTACAAATAAAGAAAGCACTCCGCCAGTGACTCCAAGTTCTCGTACACTGCATTTACAGTACGGATGTTAAAATTCCACCTTGTTCCTGACACTCTTGGCATGCGTCGTGATACTATACTATCCAGAGCAGCTTGTGTTTGAACTGAACAACTGAAAAAGGCTGGAATTCCACCAAGTGTTAAAAAAAATATCCTTGCTTCAGTATTTTGTTGTGTGGCTCTTTGCATTACCAGATTAAGTTGGTGGGCATAGCAGTGTACATAGTAGACATATTTAAACTCTCCTCTTATGATGGCCTGGACCCCATGCTGAACACCACTCATAACAGATGCACCATCATAACTCTGAGCAATCACTTTTTCATGCTGGTCTCCCACTACTTCCTTCAACTGTTGTTTTATCACAGCAGCAATATGTCCTGCTGTCTGTCCAGATGGTGTAAAGTATCCCCAAAAACGTTCAAACACCTGTCCATTGACAACGTAACAGAACACAACAGCAATTTGCCATATCCCAGCAAAATCAGTGGTTTCATCTGCAATTACTGCTACAAATTTTGCAGTATGAATCTCCTTTTTTTATTTCTTCTCTGCATACTGTTAGCATGCAGTCCAGTTCATTTTGAACAGTTTTTGATTTTCCTTTAAAAACAGTTGAAGTTGTCAAGTGTTCAGCCAACTTCTGATCAAACTTGCAGCCGAAGTCTACCAGTTTCCAGAACATTCCTGCATTCAATGACTCTTCAGACTCATCATGCCCTCTTAAAGCAACTTCTTCTTCAGCACACAGCTTGATGCAGTTTATTATAAGTGTAGAACATGACGGTTTTCTTCCACTTTCTTGTTGTGTCTTTCTACTGATAAATGGTATCCACTACTTAACTAACACCTGATATCCACAGTTCCCAACACTGCTAGACTCATTTGGTTGTCAAAATGTTTAGCAGACTGTTCATGCTTTCTGGACTTTTCTTCCATTCTCTTCAGGTCACCCATACCCTTTGATGTCCAGGCATCCTCCACCAAACAACAAACATGGGAAGCAGTTCAAGCTGTTTGTTTCCTCACAACCACAGATCCAGGTGTGTTTGTCATACACTGACCTGCTGAAGCTGCATGTGTATGTTCTTGACCTACTTGTACCTTGAGACTCCATCTTCAGATCAGGTGTGGGTCTTCCAGTCTTCTTGATTCTTAACTTTTCATTCAGAGTTAAATCTTTAAAATTAATAGATTACAGATAGGCCACTGTAACACTCTGCTCACTCTGCTCACTTATTCTGGTTATCATAGTTCATAGTTGTTGTAACTGAAATGAAGATATTGCAGAAATGATTTAAGTGCTACTGTTGTATACATGTTAAAGTACAGCTTCAGAAACAGCACTCATTTCATTGACAGTCTGCCACAGCCATGACCTACCAACTATCTGGCTTGGCTTTGCCAGGATTAAAAAGACTATTAATGCATTTGTGATGCACACACTGTCACAGCTTACATTCTGTCTAAATTCTGGCTTTGCAGGACTAACGGGGCAGTCATTCCATTGCCCCCACTATACTTTCTGCTTTGATCCTTCCAGCATTAAAATATGTCTGCTGCACAGAGACAGTAGTCACAGCCTGTATGCATATTGCTTACTCCCTCAGACATATTAGTTTTGCAAAGCCAGAATTACAATAGTAAATGGTCAGTTAATTCATTCCAACACCGACTTGAAAGTCCCCCATCCCAACAGGCTACCAAAAGTACCTGGCTTGAACCTCTGAAATCAGAAAGCAAAACAGTAATGAACTGCATCTTAATGGCTGTATTAATTTAGTCCATTGCACAGAAACGGTAGTTACAGGCTTGCACAACAGCAGACTTTACCCAAACAGTTATCTTGCAAAGCCATAACTATGACAGTAAACAAAGCCAGTCACCTCAATGAATTCACAAACACCCCCCCCCCATTACCCAATGGAAGTAGCTGCTTTTTACCTGTCAGGATTAAAGTACAAATACTAACAGCTGCATTGCATACTTTCATTTTGTTGACAGACTCACTATCACAGCTTGTGAGCATCAGCTAAGTACACATTTCATTTTAAATTTAATTTTATTTACCAGAGTTTCTACAATAAAACATGGTTTTATAAAACAAAAATTCCTTGACCCCCCCCCCCAGACACGCACAAACCACAGTCAGATTTCAGAGCTTTTGGTCAATCTTACTTCAGTATAATATACATTACTGTTGCAAATGTCGACAGAACTGCAGCTATTCACACAAGCATTGCCCCCAGCCCAACTCCCTACCCAGAGAAACTGCTTTCAACCTACAATGTTTAAGTAAAATAAATCTCCATGGTTACATTATTGCATTTCTTTCACATCACAATAGCCAAGAACTTACACATAATCTTACTTTATTTGGTGGTGGCAGTGTCTGTAAATATGAAATGTTCTCCGCATCAGTAATTTGGTAGAGGTTTTACGCCGGGTGCCCTTCCTGACGCAACCCTCCCCATTTATCCGGGCTTGGGACCAAAGAAATGCACTGGCTTGTGCATCACCAGTGGCTGATAAGAGTAGTGTGACATTGGTGAGGACTGCCGTGGGAGTGACAGATACATTTAAGGTGGAGGTGGGATTACATCAAGGATCAGCTCTTAGCCCTTTCTTATTTGCAGTGGTGGTGGACAGGTTGACAGATGAGATTAGACAGGAGGCCCCATGGAATATGATGTTTGCAGAT